>NC_068990.1:74064190-74068874 GCF_001194135.2 Octopus bimaculoides
TAATAATAATAATAATAATAATAATAATAATAATAATAATCTGGAACTACAAAAACATTCCAAAGCCTCCAAAAAATTTGGAGAATGAATAGACTATGAATGATGTTTAATAGCACGAGACTGTTTCCTTTACAATCTTGTCACCAAGCAGGTGGCCAATCACATAAATACTAAAATTCCATTCATTTACTTATGCATCTATTTATACATATATGGATATATACATAAGACTTGCAATACACACATGTATGCTTACATATAAAAGTAGTCCAAGGAATAGTATACCTGAAAAATAAGCTAGGATGGTCATAGGTGAAATGCAATTACCATCATGTATTAACTGATTTAAGGCTGATGTGAGACTAAATAAAGCTAGCATCAACGCAAACAACATCATCAACAACAATAACGATGATCATGAAAACCAAAAAAAAAAAGCAATTTGCAGTCAGAAATTTTGTTTAATGGATATCAAATCTAGGTGATACATATGTGTAACAACGAATAATAATAATAATAATAATAATAATAATAATAATAATGATAATAATAATGATAATAATAATAATAATAATAATAATAATAATAATAGAAACATGCATGTGAATAAATTACAATGTTCATTAGTGTGCATAGGAGATATCAATTAATACATTTCCAATTGAAGGATAACAACATTAATCTGTAAACAGCTTTCTTAATCCAGGTTTGGAACAATGTGTTTCAGTCTGAGGTAGCATTTACAACAATTCTTTGATAGTGCATTGATCTGCTTTGTACTTGTCTGATTAGATACGTTTATATACGCATGGAAACTTGCTCACACATGCACACACACACACACGTGCATGCGTGCATGTGCATGCTCACACACACTGATGCCTGTATCAAACCATACACGCTTCCATTCATTGATCAAGTTATCACTATATATAGGTTTTGTTCATTCATTTAACATTTGCTTTTCTATACTAGAAAAGCTTAGCTAGGGGTTGGTATGAGAAGAAGGATTTTGAGAGTCAGGTGCCATTCTTGTTGTCAATAGTTACCTGATTTTCAAGGAATGATCTTCATGTTGCCAACAGCTGCATGGTTTTTCAATGGATTCACTTCAATGTGGCCAATATTCACTTGATCTAAACGGCGAGCTGGCAGAATCGTCAGCTCGCCAGGTGAAATGCTTAGTGGTATTTTGTCTGCCATTATCTTCTGAGTTCAAATTCCGCCGAGGTCGACTTTGCCTTTCATCCTTTCGAGGTCGGTAAATTAAGTACCAGTTATACACTGAGGTCGATGTAATCGACTTAACCCATTTGTCTGTCCTTGTTTGTCCCCTCTATATTTAGCCCCTTGTGGACAATAAAGAAATAAGAATCGTTAGAACGCTGTGCAAAATGCTCAACAGCATTTCATCTGTCATTGTGTTCTGAGTTCAGATTCCATCAAAGTTGACTTTGCCTTTCATCCTTTGGGAGTCGATAAAATAAGAACATTAGTGTTGATGTAATTTACTCACCCCTTTCCTAAAATTCCTGGCCTTGTGCCAAAATTTGAAACAAATATTTACCTGATTTTTCAATAGATGTTCTTCTTGTGGCCAAAACGTACCTGATTTTCAAGGGATGCGTTTTCATGTTGCCAATACTTACCTGATTTTCAAGGGATGCATTTTCATGTTGCCAAAAAATACCTGATTTTCAAGGGAAGATTTTCATGTTGCTAATATGTACGTGATTTTCAAGGAATCTTTGATCCCAGAGGTATTCAAAAACACAGAGATAATGGGTGATTTGTCAAGAGGAAATAACATACATGACTGTCTGGGGACTAGCTACAAAGAGCTATGTTGGCACTTGTAGGTGAGCTGTTATGATAGCAATGTCTGTAGCTGTAGCTAAGTATAAATTGTAAACTAAACATTCACACACACACACACACATGTATGCAGATGCATATGTACACATAAACATACATATATATGTATAATGGTCTTCTTTCAGCTTCCATCTACCAAATTAAATTTTCTCATAAAGTATTGACCATAGAGTGGGACTGAACCTGAAGCTGAGAAACACCTTGTAAGTGAATTTGGTTGACTAAAGCTGTAAAAAAATTCATTATATAGACGCACACACCCATACAGACACACACACACATGCACAGAAACAGAGCAAATGTGCACACAGAAGCATGCATGCATTACACACGAATAATTTAGGTTATCTAATATTTGACTCATCATTCTTCCTTGCAGGATTTTATATTTTAACCCTTTAGCATTTAAACCAGCAATATCCAGCCCAAATATTCTACATGTCATATGTCCAAACTGGTCAGATCTGGCCTCTCACACCTACCTTACAATCTCATTCTAAAATAAAACAGTCTTGAAGCTATGTGATTATGTATGATTAATTCATAATGATGTGAATAAATAAGCATTACATTCCTCAGACTAATCTAAATGCTAAAAGGTTTAAACACATCCCCAGAGGAAGTATTTGCCTTTAAATTGTAATTACTGTTTATTTAATTAGCATTTTCACTTCATTATAACACATATTTGGATTCTATCACATCATGCAGCATACTCTATGAGGTTGTTGTTGTTAATATTCAGCTCTGCTAAGGTGGTGGCAAGCTGGTAGAATCATTAGCATGCCAGGCAGAATTCTTAGCAGTATTTTGTTCTTCCTTATGTCCTGAGTTCAAATCCCACTAAAGTCAACTTTGTCTTTCATGCTTTCAGGGTTGATAAAATAAGTACCAATTGAGCATTGGGATTGATGCAGTCAACCTACTCCTTCCTCGAAATTGCTGGCCATGTGCCAAAATCTGAAATCAATATTCAGCACTGCTGTTGATATTCATAATCAATATTAATGCATTACTTAGAAATAATACATTTCTAAATCTCTCAGAGAGATATATACAGCAGCAGCACAATAAAGTGATGGTATGTGACAGTCCTATGAAAAGGAAGAATGCTACTGCTATTTAGCCCTAGGAAACACCGTTTCCTGTTGGCCTTGACACATTTCCTGTGTCCTTATGTCTACAAAGGGGAGATAAGCACCTCCACCCAGCAAAGCCAGCATCCAGAGACTAGTTTAAGAGTCATTGTTCATCATCAGTCTGGAATAGCATCGTCAAATCACCATCCATGAGTTATCAGAGTGTGTGCAGATTAGTTACAGTTCTGTTCAGTCCATTATCGCAGAAGATTTGAGTATGAGATGCATGTCTGCCAAGTTTGTGTGCCAAAACTGCTTTCAAGTGACCAAAAAGATACTCAGGTTTCAGTTGCCCAAGATCTCATTGATTGTGTTGAGAATGATGAAAATGCTTTGAAAACTTTATATAGGCCTCTGAACAGGTATCGCCAAGCTTTTGACAACATTTTATGCAGAATCTCTGATCAACTCTCTCTGTCATGGTCAATGTGGCAATCACACACTTCACACCTTCCTTCCAAGCATTGCTGTAAACAGTGGAAGCATGCTAGAACATTAAAACTTAGTGCACATGCACAACAGTGTTCAAGGTCAACCTGTGCCAATCAGTTTCGTTCTGCATGCTTTAACTTCGTTACTATAGCAACAGTCCCAATACTTATGGATCAGACTGCATATACATGTGATATATGTGATATAAGTATTAATATATATACATATATATATACATACATGCATGTATATATATATATATATGTAGATAAATATATATATACACACATACACACACACACACACACATATATACATATATATAGATATGCATACATATACACATACTCAGACATACATACATACACACACACATGTATATATATATATATATATATATATATATATATATTTATATATCTGTATGTGTATGTATGTATGTATGTATGTATGTATGTATGCATGCATGCATGTATTTGCATGCATACATATAGCATATAGTAAATGATTGATACAGAGAGAGAAGGAAAATCGTCTGATACCGTTATATGTACAGCAAATCAATAGCCATTAACATGTCCATATATACATTCACTCACACATACATGCACACACATGTAGATATATAAGTGGCTTCATAAACATACACATATGTATGTGTGTGTGTCTGTGTGTGTCTGTGTATGTCTGTTTATGCATTCATACTCACACATGTGTATATAGTAAGATAATAAAAAGAGCACACACATAAAACTATACGAGCTGAAAGCTGTCTATTTACACAGCTAAGCAAACACATGTACTTCCATATTCATATGCACACATGCACATTTTGTACATTATATTTGTTTATCTGTGCATATAAGCAGTTTATACATAGGAATCTATCACTAGACTGAAAATAGAAACAGACAGGCTTGCCAAATTATAGAATTTCTGATCAAATATAGAACAATAATATATATAGTAAGGTCATTTACAGGTCAGTCGAGGCACAGTGGAGGAGGTAAATGGTGGATGTAAATATATTTTATATAAACATATATATAATTATACAAACCTATTCATATCTATGTCTTTTTTTTTTCCCTTTTTAATTTTGTTACTAGATGCCTACCACATAGCTAATCAAATGTACAATTTATAATATTGTCTTCTTCTTCTTGTTCTCCTTGTTCTTGTTCTTGTTGTTGTTGTTGTTGTTCTTCTTCTTCTTATTATTATTATTATTTTTCCCC
>NC_068990.1:74068906-74071917 GCF_001194135.2 Octopus bimaculoides
CCTCCCCCTCCTCTTCCTCTTTCCACCTTCTTCTTCTTCTTCTTCTTCTTCTTCTTCTTCTTCTTCTTCTTCTTCTTCTTCTTCTTCTTCTTCTTCCTGCTTTGGATCTCTCACCCCTCCTCTTTTCTTCATCATTAGTATCATAAATTATTTCCCCCCTCTTCCCTCTTCCACTTCTCTTCATCTTTAGTTTCATAAATTTCCCCACCCTCCTCCTCCAATATGTTGCAGCTTTCATAAAAAATTGTGGGCCTCATGATCTGATGATAGACTTGGCCATTAATGGGAAGTGAATGCCTGGGCAAAATTTGAACACAGAGCATAAAGAACTGAAACAGCTACTGCAAGTTATCTCATCCAATACCCATTCTATTCTGCTAAATCTCAAATCTGTACCAGTGTTTTGTTTATCAACCCTGGAAGATAAAACACAAAAGTAACTTCAGCAGGATTCAAACTCCAACAGCAAAGAGCCGAAACAAATATGACAATCTGACCATTCTGCTGATATATTCATTATAATGATTCATAATGTTTCTGTTGTTGGTGAGTAGATTCCTCTAGTATGACTCTGGCAAAGAATTGAATTTACCACTTTAAATTTGCTGGAAAGGAATGGTCTTTTGTTTTGTTTTCTTTTGTCTCATTTTCCCACAAGAAATTTTAGAAGTTTGGGCACTGACCATTTTTGACATTGAACAGTCTTTGACTCCTTATATTTTTGTATTCCTTGTTAGTCTCAAATGAGGTAGCAACAAATACGACCTCAAAATTTGATATTTTAAAATTTTGAAGCAAACATGCATGGATTAATAAAATATAAACAGGAGAATATGGCAATGTACTAACATTTTTAAACATAGATATTTATAGTTTAACAACTGCTGATGCCACGTAAAAAATACCTGTGTTGGTACCATGTAAAAAGCACCAAGTACACTCTGTAAAGTGGCTGACATTAGGAAGAGCATCCAATTGTAGAAATCATGCAAAAAAACACCACTAGAATTTGGTGCAACCCTCCAACTTGCCAGCTCCTCTCAACCCATCTAACCCATGTCAGCATGGAAAACAGATGTTCAACGATGGTGATGATGATGAGCATGATTTGCAACAAAATGTAGAGTTATAAACAAAAACAAGAATGGTAAATCATTGTAGTGGGCCTGAAAAAAATATTGACCATGGATTTTTACCCGAGATCACCTCCACACCCACACAAAGGACACAAGAGGCATATCACAAATGACTGAGACTCTTATCCAGACTATTTCATAAAAAAAAAAGTATGAAAAACTGAAAGGGTGTGTCCATGTACCCTTGGAGGAGTAATTGTAGGAAACTGGTTGATGTGTGACACAGTATAATCCATCAACAGTGCCAGAGTATATGAAAGTGCATACCTTATAAGGAAAGAAATAAAGAAAACAGGTGCAACTATGCTCCACAAACCTGACCACGATATTATGCTGCAATATGCAGGGAAATGACATATTAAGGCCACATTCAGAAACATTAGTATGGCTGTTAACCAATCTCACACTAATGGTAGAATAAGGGAAAGGTGGTGAGCTGGCAGAAACGTTAGCACACCGGACGAAATTCTTAGTGGTATTTTGTCTGACGTTCCGTTCTGAGTTCAAATTCCACCGAGGTCGACTTTGCCTTTCATCCTTTCGGGGTCGATAAATAAAGTACCAGTTATGTGTTATGCAATGCAGTACTGTACAGTATTTTAATTTATTAATTTATTAATTTTTAAGCATGCAAATTCTTATTTTACCACAGAAATAAATAAAATCTAAAAAGATACAAATACCTATTGGCTGCAGAAACCGTTGATATACTGAGGAGTCCACGGTATAAATTTACATACATTAGCCAGAAAAATCCATGATGTACTGAAAGTGTGATAGGTGAACCGTGATAACAAAAATATCAGGCCAATGGAAGCCCTGTTTTCAGAGCATTTCTGATAGAAATAATCTAAGAACAGTGAGAAAAATAATCTGATCTTCAATGTTGGAAGTCAATGATGGGGCACAGCTCCAAGAGTCTGTGGGGATTTCAGCTCATTATGAAGCTTGTCAGAGTCCACAAAATCTTGTAGCATCTCTCATCAATAACCATTTGGGAAAAATACTCACAAAAAAAAAAAAACAGAGAAAAGATACTTAGGAAATAGAATGATATACAGACCAAATGCGAGATACAAGAAGACTTCCCCTATTGGAACTGCATAATGTTCCTGGTGTCTGATTCACCAACGATCAAGTATGGGATATACTGAACACCCTGAAGAAGGAATCTTTAGATTAGTTTTCATAGGCACTTATTAGCACCCACTTCCATACATCCAAGGTCAGCACACCGTTTTATAAACTGCAAAGAATTTATTCTACTTCAGATTCGTGAACAGACAAGTCTGGGACAAAGCAGAAAAGACTATCAACTTTTCATACAATAAACACTCATACACAAGCACACACCATTCTCCACATACACATACATGTGGAGAGAAAAGGGACAGTCAGAGGTTAGATAGATAAGCATGTGTTTATTACATTTATATATATGTATTTATATAGATGTACTTATATATATATGCATATATATATATATACATATATATATATATAATCATAAATATATAGGGATTGACAGTAACCTGCTTCTCCAACATACTGAGAATTCAGAAATAGCAGTCAAAGAACTACTGATTTCAAAACTACAAATTATTACTCCAGATTGATAGCGATATTTTTGATACACACAGAACAAAAAACAGTAGAGAAGAGTAAAAAAAACCCACCTGCCTTTAGTTAATTTAGTACGATCGTTTCACAGTTAAGAGTAAAGAATACTCTATTCTGATCTTCAGCTAAATATTCTAATAAATTTGTTAATGTCTAAATAACTCACGTTAATTTTATATATATATATAAATGTACATGCATGCTTACATACATGCACACATACATGTACACATACATGTCTCTCTCTTTCTCTCT
>NC_068990.1:74072870-74084487 GCF_001194135.2 Octopus bimaculoides
ATATATATATGCACATATACATACACACACACATACATACATATACAGATACATACACACATGTGTGTGTGTGTGTGTGTAAGTGATTTAGTGTGGGGAGAAGTTGAGCTCTTTATTGAGCTTCATCTGTAGTTTAAGAGTCATTGTGTCATTGAGCTATTTCATGTTACTTCTTATTTCTACTGATTTCCAGCTAGAACGAATTCCCTGCCAATCAAGCCAATGAGGAATCCCTTACATGCATGCACAACGTCAAAGACATAATAGCTGAATCTTGCTCAATTTCAACCTACAATCTTAAATAAGGAAAAGACACATTAACTAATGTAGACCTACATGTTACATGTCAGTTCAGATTATCTCAAAAATAAAATACTAATGGTAATCATGTAAACCTGTGCTTCTTGTTTCATGATCAGAACAATGGTGACTCAACTGCTATCGACTACTCTGTGGATTCACTCTAGTATTTGAAGGGTAGATGAATACTAACATAGGGAAAAATCAGTATCTGACTACAAGAACAGATGAACTCAACAACGAGTCAAAGGCCAGCTATAAAAGCTACAAATGGAGCAGAGCACAACAAAGGTATTTGAGTCTACTGAATCCCATCAGCCCTTGCATCTGTTTGTCTCTTTCAGATGTACTAGCCTTGATTTTCCTTTGACACAGAGAGATCCAGCTGAAGAACCTCCATGGTAAGTGTGTGGGCTGATCCAAGATTTTGTCAAATAACTAGTTTTTAACCCTTTACCATTCAGATTACTCAGTCAAATGTAATGCTTATTTATTCACATTGTTTCAAATCAATCATGCATTATTCTGTAACTTTGAGATTTCAATGATGTGACTGTGTATTTTTCATTGATATTGTATGGTAATTGTGAGAGGCTAGATTTGGCTGGTTTGAACATACAACAGATAGAATATCTGGGCTGGATATGAGCAATTTAAATACACTTAATCCCTTCGATTACATGTTTCTCAAAGAAATACATAGTTTATTTGTTGTAATTAATTTCTAAAATTAAAATTAGAAAGTGAAAGTGGTGAGCTGACAGAATTGTTAGCACACTGAATAAAATGGTTAGAAGTATTTCTTCATGCTGAGTTCAAATTTTTCTGAGGTTAACTTTGTCTTTCATCCTTTCAGAGTCGATAAAATATGTACCAGTTGTCCACTGGAGGTTGAAATAATCAAGTAGTCTATTCTCCAACTTACTGACCTTGTCCCAAAAATTGAAACCCTTATTATTATTATACTTATTGGAGAACAGCAAAGTAGCAGAATAGTTAGCATGCTGGGCAAAATGCTTAGTGGCATTTGGTCTGTCCTTATGTTGTGAGTTCAAATTCTGCTAAGGTCGACTTTACTTTTCATCCTTTTGGGGTTGATAAATTAAGTACCAGTTGAGTACTGGGGTCTATCTAATCGACTGGTCCCCTCCCACTAAATTTCAGGCCTAGTGCCTATAGTAGAAAGGATTATTATTATTATTATTATTATTATTATTATTATTATTATTATTATTCACAGATGATGAAGTTTAGATTGCTTAGAAACTACTCATTGAAACAGTAGAAAGAAATAAAAATTAGAATTGGGAAGGGCTTTATTAACATAATTAACTTTCCTTTCTTTATTAAGGTGGTGTTTTGGCACATAAATCAACAGAAAGTTCTGAGATAAAATTATTATGGGACATTCTGGTATAAATATGAATACTGTGAAATATACTGCATCAAAGACAAGTGGCAGCATCAGGTGGGTTAAAGTGCGAATAATTAAAATGCATAGCAGAATCTGCTGTTTAATTCCAGGATATCCTTGACTGAGCAGATCTATTATGAAGGGCTTTCCAGTAGTAATTATTCATCCTGTTTTGAGCCGTTGACTAACATGGACTTTATAATCCAACACATCCTTTTTAAGATATTATTGCAAAAGGCATATTTGGCTGATATTTCTAGCTTGATAGATTGATATACCTATTGTAGCTGCAATATAAAGTTGTATCTGCATTTTTAATTCATATTTGCTCAGGGGTTAGATCATGTTTTTCTTCATTCTGAGGTCAATAAATCTGTGCCAGTAAATACTGGAATCAAATTAATCAACTATAACCTATCCACTGTAAAATATTGCTTCTTTTGCTTAGTAAAAAAGAAAATCAATATGTTTATATTCTAACAGAATATAATATAATATTAAAGCCATTATTTCTTTGCAAAGATCTATTTTTCATTTTTATTTTTTTTTTTTTCAATTTCGGTATACAGTATTGTCACTTAAATCTTTCAGACTAATAATTTAATATATAATATATAACACACACACACACACATACATACACACACGTTTTTGCATATGCATTTGTGCAATATAAACATACAATAATAATAATAATAATAATAATAATAATAATAATAATAATAATAATAATAATAATAATAATAACAACAACAATGATGATAATAATAAAATAATAAGGATGATGATGGTAATGATAAAAGAAAGACAGAAAGAGGAATTTTAAAATGTATGTGCATTTATATCTGCATATATCTGTTTGACTGTATGTATGTGTGTGTGTGCGTGTATGCTTGTGTTTGTTTGTTTGTGTGTATATGTGCATGTTTGAAAATGTGTTTGCTGACAAAAACAAAGCGATCCATAATGTAAATGAAAGAATAAATGTGGTTAGAAGGGAGTATCTTATAATTATACCCATTAATGCTTACAATATGCAATATTGTATCAGTTTTTAAAATAAATAAATTCATCAGAGTTAACTGAGAACAAGATCATAAAGATTGCAATATACAGGTGTCAAAAATGAAGGTGTGAAAAAAAAAAAAATGAAATGAGCTCAGAAAGCCATGAAGCTTTTGAAAGAAGGTGGATTGGGAAATTAAAATGTTTTTCCTCATAAGAAAAAGGAACACAGAATAGATGAAATATAAATTTCAATTTTGATATAGATTAAATAAAAAAAAAAAACATAAAATAACTGATTAAATGAATAAAGGATAAGTCAAGTTATTTTGGTTGTATCATAAATCATCATCATCATCGTCGTCATCGCTATCATCATCATCATCATCATTATCGTCATCACCGTCATCATTGTCCTTGTCATCATCATCATCATCGTTGTCATCATTATTATTTTAATGACCGCTTTTCCATGCTTCAGTAGGTTGGATGGAATTTCTTGGAGCAGATTTTCTACAGCTTGATGCCCTTCCTGTTGCCACAATCAAACATGTTTTCATGAAAGATTGGAAATAAAGGACACAGTTTGCATTACAACTATCGTGCTATGTCAAGACAAGGAGGCAGTAACACACTTACATGCACACAAATAAACACACACACACACACAAACATGATAGGTTTCATTTCAGTTTCCGTTTACCAAATCCACTCACAAGGCTTCAGTCAGCTTGGAGCTGCAGTTACTTTGAACATACAACAGGTAGACTATTTGTGCTAGATATGGCCAGTTTAAATACTAAAGTGTTAAACCCAAATATTACAGTAAACATCTATGATAATGCATAATAATTACTAGAAGTTTAATTTACTACAATTACTAGGAAAATATATGTAAATATGTATTGTAAATATTTGCATTAAAAAGATCTATTTTGTTGGTTTGGCACCAAATTAAAAAGCAATCTTGTTGGTAGAATGATAAGATATAAATTTGAGCAATATTGTAATTTTGTTAAAGCAATTATTTAGTTAAAACAATTATTTTATTCCATCTCCAATAACTTTTAACACATTCATGTCTTCCTTTAGACTTTTTATCTTCATATCTACATTTACCTATGTTTTAACTAAAATTTGCTACAGTTTTTATGATATTTCTCCATTAACTCTTATCAAGTCGTTTTAAGAACTGGAACAATTTTACAGATTGCAAGCAGTTACAAAATAAATAAAATATACCCTGTCATTAACAGATCTGAATCCTTTTTGTAACTTGTGAATTTCTTCATCTTTATGAAGAGCCACCTCTAAATACAAACAAACATACATTCCAAACATTTTCTATCTGAGGTTTCTCATGTAAATAGATCCACACACTTGGGTGTATGGATCAACAGTTCAAACATCAACACACCAACTCAACCACATATTTACAAACACTGGGAACACACTCAACTCAAAAAATCTTGTTGCTTTGTTAGCAACTAGCTTGAACTCTCTTGAGAAGACTTTAAATAAAACTCAAGATAAAATATACATGCATACAAACATTCATAATGGCTGTCTACTTGCTAGACAAACATGACCATCGCTGAAGTGTTGAGTGTCAGCAATGGCCATGCAAGGGTTTTAAGCTGAGCATGCATTGCATAACACCACAAAGACTTCCACTAGAAATAACAAGAAGCTCAGAGACAAGCAAAGTGCAAAATATCCAGCTCAGTAGAGCAACAGTTTCTATGTACAGAATTAGCTATCTCCTAGAGGTAAGCCTTGACAAAGACCATGGGTTCCACACTCCCAGTGTGCTTACTGCACCCTTGGACACCAATCCTAGTATTTCTACATCCCAGTGCATACATACATGCATACATAGCATTATAATAAAACACCCACATCTTATTAAACACAGATACCCATGGTTTCCTGGGCAAAACAGTAATTTATTTCATCATTTTCATGCTGATAACAAGACTGTTAGTTGCTTTTTAAAGCAGATGATATCTGTATACATACACACACACACACATACATACATACATACATACTTATATATGGAACTGAAACTGTAACATCCTACATATATTTTTATTCTCTTATTTCCCTTTGTACGTCTTATGTCCATTCTTTTCCAAAATAACACCTTATATTGAACTCTACTATTTCCCTCTAGTTAACTCTCTCATATCATCTCTGATGAAGAGATATCCTTAATACCTCAGAAACAGCTGTAAGACTATCTTTCTCTTTATAAATGTCCTATAAAATTTCACACAGTCTTGGTTTTTGTTGTCTCATTTTCTTTAACATGTATATATATATATACATACATACATACATATAGACATATACACTATGAGACTATGGTACACTTACAACAGCCCAAATGCACAGTGAGATTGAACCTAAAACATATAGCTGCAATGCAAATTTCTCAACTACACAGTGATGCTGGCACCTATAATGCCATAGCAACCTTACATAGAATTTCTCAAAAATATTACTTCCAAGACGATTCATCATAGAAGTTATATTAATAGCAAAACACAATACAAAAACTTAACACTTAGATGGTCACCATGGCAACAACAAACTAAAATCAGTCAGTCTGGCCAAATCATTATTTGTTGATAGTAGAAACAAAACTGACGTCAACAGTCAAAATGATTATGAATGGAAAGTAGCTGCAATAAGATCACATTATTTAATGTGCCTTTTCTTTGTTTAAGACAGTAAGGTATGGTTGCTATTTCTAGGACGTTGATCGACCATCTTAAAATTCGCCCAGCCCAGCAGTCTCAAATAATAAAAAGATACATTTGATATCCTACATATCTTTCAAAAGAAATTACATGGTCATCTTTATATCTATCTATCTATCTATCTATCTATCTATCTATCTATCTATCTATCTACCTATCTATCTATCTATCTACCTATCTATCTATCTATCTATCTATCTATCATATCTATCCATCCATCTATCTATCTATCTATCTATCTATCTATCATATCTATCTAAATATTTGTCTATCTATCTATCTATCTATCTATCATATCTATCCATCCATCTATCTATCTATCTATCTATCTATCTATCTATCTATCTATCTATCTATCTATCTATCTATCTATCTATCTATCTATCTGTGTATCCTTCTACTTATCTATTTGTCAGAAGATTGTAATAATTTGTAATGAGAAAGAAGTCAATAATACAGACAGAGTAAGGATTCATGGTGCTTATTGCATGTAAAAAGAATAGTACATCATTTAAACATACTGGTACTTATTTTATCGGTCTCTTTTGCTGAACCATCAAGTTACAGGGATATAAACACACCAACACCAGTTGTCAAGTGGTGATGGTGGGACAAACCCAAACACAAAGACACATACACATAGATACATATATATAAATATATGTATATATATATATATATATGTATATATATATATATATATATATATATATATATATATATATATACGATGGGCTTCTTTCAGTTTCTGTCTACCAAATCCACCCACAAGGCTTTGGTTAACCTGCAACTATTGTAGAAGACGCTTGCCCAAGGTGAAACACATTGGGATTGAACCTGGAAGCATGTGGTTGGGAAGCAAGCTTCTTACCAAACAGCCATGCCTGCGCAGCTGCTTAATTTTATGGTGGTCAAATGTTATGTCCAAGTCTGTAATGCCTGGATGAGTATTTTTGCCATATATATATATGCCAGGTAGATACAAATATAGAAATAGGTGTAAATATGTGTGTGTGTGTGTCTGTGTGTGTATATGTGTGTGCATGTTCGTGTGTGTATACATATGTATATATGTATGCGTGTGTGTATGTATGAATGTATATATTTCTATACATGTGCATGAAAATGTATCTATCAACCTATCTTTATATATGTGTATCCCAATATATATATGTGTGTACATGTGTATGTATGTATAAGTGTATGCATGTGTGTATGTATGTATAGTGATTACAACGATTTGCAACTCTCTTCCGTATTATTGATTTCCCTTGACGCTATTATCATGTTTTCCATGCTGCACAAAATTAAACTTTCACATAGAAAACTAAATACGTTTCTGAATAAGCAACTGCCTCATGATACCTCTGTTATTTACTAGAAGTTATTTGCTTCCTTTGAAATCACATAAATGATCCATCATTCTCAGTTAGTTTTTCCTTGACTTTTGATGAAAGTCCACCATTGTTCCATTGGTATAAGCAAGCTGTGTTGGTGGCATGTGATACAAGAGTTTGCTGTCACTGTCTACATACACACCTATAATACACAGACATGCATAGACGCAAACATGTAGTTAACCATTTCAGATGGTTATACAAAACTACAACGTGAAGATTACAAAAGAAGAAACAAAACTCTCCTACTGATTCCATCACTATAAATCTCATTTCTTCAAAATAAACTTCTATTTTTTTTCCTTGGTGCAGACTATCAAAGCCAGAACAAAATAATGGAACTTACATTCATCGTCTTTTCAACATTTTCTTCAGCTGTCTGCTTCTTTAGTTTTATTTTTGTCTGGGACACACAATGATTCTAAAGTACTTCACTTCTTGATACTGACATACACCAGCAGGTATCAGCACAAGTTCACTTTTAATCAATCATTTTGTCGCAAAAATATATATTGAACTACTGAAAATTATTATGCAAATTGTTACCAGCCTTTTAAATAACAAACCATGCTGGATATATTTCTTCTATCACAGTCTTGTCTTTTAAATCTAGACTGTTTTGATTACATGTTTATCTTTCATTATGTATGTGCATATATATACATACATACATACATACATATATATATATATATATATATATATATATTATATTATATATTTATATCATATTATTTATATATATATATATATCATATATTATATATATATATATAAGTATGTATGCATTCATGTATATAGGTATAAGACAGAGAGATGGTTTAATTATATACATTACACAATGTAAAAAATAATAATTTGCTGGTGATATTTTTCAATAATTAATTAATAGGTAAAATGATAAATGACCATCATTCTTAATAATTCATTGTTTCCAAAGATTCATTGTTCTAAAAATTGGCCTAGCTAAATGACTCATTTAATTCACAAAACAATAATTGTCAAGCTATAAATAAAACTAGTCTCAGTAAACTATTTCCATGATAACATTTCTGAAGCTTTGGCATCTTTAATAAAAGGAACAGAATTCATTCTTGGTACACACATGCACACACACACACACACACACACACACACACACACACACACACATGCACACACAAGCACCGCACACACAAAACACACACACACACACGCACGCTCACACACAAACACACACTATTTTGTTAAACAAGAAACAGCAGCTGCTAACACGAAACACAAAGCTGTTTTCAATGTTGTTGAGAAAGCTAAACAAATGAAACATTGAAGTGAAAGAAAACAGTGTCTGCATTATTGGCATGTAATTGACAACATGGCTTAATTATAGCACATTGTTTTTATCAGAGCTTATATGTTCCAAATTAAAACACTATTTATTTACAACAGGTTTGTAGGAAAACTATTATATTATTTTGTAAGGAAAAATGTATACGAATCAATTTATGTTATTTCTGGAAGGCAATATTCTTCAGGAATATCCATTGTTACTATCAAATAAATCATTTCATTCAGACTCAGAGCCTGGGGATAAATAGTAAGACCAATTTCAGATTTAACTCATGCTTCTAATTTGATTAATACTTGAATCATAGGTTTGTAAAGAAAGCAGACCAACTGCACCTATTTCACTGATTGCAAACAACTATTATTGTCCTTATCTGAATTTGCTGCTTGTATACTATTAAATCTATTCTATGATGGTTAATAACAAGATTTACAGTAAATATTAGAGGAAGTGAATCTTTCTCCAATTAATATGGAAATGAGTAATCTGTAGAAAAAATTGCGCTGTGTTCTATGGTTTGAATGGGTTTGAAAAATAAAAGAAGCAAATTTCAATTTAGAATAATTAGAAAAGTGTCCACTTGATTTCTGTTTAAATCATTCCTTGTTAATCCATCTCTATTCAATCAGAAAAGTATTTTTGTAAAACTGAAGCTGGTGGAAATGGTGATAAGAATGATAAAAAACGGTTTATCTTTTTATTTTTGTTCACTGTATTTTTATGGCTTGAAATTTGTTTTTAACTGCAGAAAAAACAAACGTTTTGTTGTTTTCTTCTGTGAAATACTGGTGCTAACTTAAAATTAGACACAATCAAGAAAGTTTGATAAGTATATATTTTGTTAATTTTATCATCATCAAAAAAAATAAAAAGATACCAAAAAACAAACTGATTGTATAAAGGAATTTTTCGCTGTTCTGAAGTATTTTCTTTCTTTAAATATATAGCAAAACAATAATGAGATGGATTAAGATAATTGAAAAGCAATGTAATGGAATCAAAGCTTGAACATTTTATCTTGGGTAAAACATGAAAAAAAGATTATTACAACTCACAAAAACAGTCTAAGTAAGAGTTAACTTCATCAACAAACATAGGAAATACAGGAGAGAAAATTTTTATATCAATTTTCTTAGATAGTGTGAAGCAAAAAATTCTCTGTTAGAAAAGTTAAGGATTTTACAACTAGTCGATATGTTATTTTTTTATGCAAAATTGTAACTATATTAAAAGTACCTAACTCAGTGATGTAAGATGAAACTAGTACTAACCAATGGCTATTTATTACTGTTACAGTTATAGCATTAAAAATTAACACCTTATGACTGAAATTATTTTGTGGCACTCAGAATATTACAGAAAGGATGTAATCCATCAACAAAGACATGAAAGAGACATATACAAACTGCTACACACTCATAAGTAGTTATAAAGGTATTGGACAATAGCTGAAGAGTGTGTTTTGATACAGGACAGATAAGTAATAACAAGCTTTAATACATAACACAGTGAGCAAAAAATATTATAAGAGTAATATGAAGGTAATTCATTAGCATTAATGAAAAGTAAGCATCATTTGTTTATCTCTCTCCCTGTCTCTCCCACTCTTTCTCTTTTTACTTGTTTGGAGAAAGGTATTTCTCTCCCTTTATCACAGCTCTAGTTTCATCTGTTTCATATAGCTTCATTAAAAGCTTGCAAACTCCCTCCAGCTACAAGCAGTTCTTTGACTACTTTTACCTGGCAAACAAATGGATTTTGCTACACTAAACAAACAAGCTGCATAACGTTTTCCCAAAGTCATTCTGCTGATATCTAAGCATGTTCCTCTTTTCGGCCCCCAGAATGCATCAAAAACAAACATTGCACAATATACTATATTCTCTTACTATTCCACAGAAACAAAGACTTCTGAAATGCTTTTCCTGTCCATGTTTACATTCTAACCTGAAGAAATATCTTTGATCCCAAGTAAATAACAATTAAAAACAAAACAACAAAACAAAACAAAATCGAAATATTGACAAGTAAACATCACTTCATGAGCTAAATATACATTCTCTCTCTGTCTCTGTTTCTTTGTCTGTCTGTCTGTTTGTCTCCCTCTCTTTCTCTCTCTGTCTCCTTCCCTCTCTAACTGATACAGAATAATATAGCAGAAAAGAGGCTAAAGTCTGCAAGATAGTTACTCAATCCAGAGTGGGTGGTTTTCTTCAGTTTGACAAAAAGAATCTGTCCACGTGCTTGTACCTGCCAAAACGCACCAATTTTTGCACCACCTATCTTCAAAATTTTCTCGCTTTTTTTTTTTCATGTTTTCTCATAGTCCGGCGTCCTGGTTTTTAAATACGTCTAACGTTATGAACTGAGCCTGAAAGATTGCTAGGAGATACATAGCATAGCTTATATATCTGACAATTCAATGTATCATAAAACATGAATCTATTAGTAACTCATTTGTAATTGTGTATAGTAAATTGATATATATATATATATATATATATGCATACGTAACTTTCTATCTTTCTCTCTACCAACCTAACTTTATATACAAGTATATATATTCAATTTGTTTTTAACATTATTTTGCGTGACATCAAGTTATTATTATCTACATATGTCACTATTCTTAAGCAATATATATTATATGTCAATAATATTTATAAGTGTTTTATAAATGAAATATTACAAAAAAATTTAGGTAAACATTCGCACTCACAAACATACACGGAAACATACACACATATATACGTGCACACACGCATACATAGACACATGTACACTCACGCTCCTACGAATTCTAGACAAAACATATTCCCATTGGAAATGTTTTTTGTTAATTCATTTTTTTAATTAGATTATTGGATTTGTACTGAAGTAGATTATTGTATATTTTTATGAAATGATCAATACTTTCTAGTTTAATTAAGTATTCAATTTCAAAACAGTTCAGGTCACATATAGTGTTAGAACACTCTTTGTATTTCATACAATATAAATTTCGTTTTGCTGGTTGTTTGTTCAACGAGAAAGTCAGCAAATCTCTCCTAAATCACATCCTACTTTTTTAGAATGTAAAGTAAGCAATTGCCAGTCAAAGGAACTCTGTCCAAATCCTTCTGTTAGAAAACGCATTTGTGAATAGCAGAGTAAGGGCATGTTGTACTGCAGCCCTTTTGTCAAACTGGAGAATTTTCCCTTTGAAATATGTCCTGGGGTGGATATATTGATCTGATGAATTTAGAAATCTTGAAATAAGACAGTATATCAGTATAATTGCAGTTCTATGTCTGAGACAAAAAATATAGGAAAAAAGTAACATATGAGCAAGCATATATACATATGAAGTACCCCTAAGCATTTTAATAATAATAATAATAATAATAATGATAATAATAATAATAATAAT
>NC_068990.1:74084497-74092533 GCF_001194135.2 Octopus bimaculoides
AATAATAATAATAATAATAATAATAATAATAATAATAATAATAAGCTCGTATCGTAAGGAAAGTCTGGTCTCTATGAGACAGAAGAAAGTATTACATGAAACCTTTGGTAATTTTATGAATATAGATAATTATCTATGTGTATGATCATGTAGTTAAGAAGTTTGCATCATTATAAACACAACGTTAACACAGATATACAGATTCCTCCCTACATGTATATGTGTGTGTGTATTTTTGTTTTATGTCAAGTTATGTATAAAATGTTGAACATTATTCTGAAGGGTGACACAATGATTTTTAGTAGAGTAAATATTTATCAAAAATTTTACAGTGACTTTTAAGTTTCGGCCTATATGTACCATCAACATTATGCAATGGTGTGTGGATTGAGGTGGCCTCTACAGAGATGATTGTCCAGTCATCCTAAGAAATTTTAATCTAAAACAAAAACGTTAAAATTGGGCAAGAATTATTTCTCTTTTTTAAAAACTTAGGTATCTCCATTTCCATGTGCAGGGTTTAGCTCCTGCACATAATGCGGTTTCCACGGATGAAAATTCAATTCTTTAGGCAACACTGTACGCATTGTATGTCTTGTTAGTGCACTTTCACGAGCTGCTTGACGTGTTGATTTTTGTTGGCTGCAATTAAGCATTTCCTGCATTGTTGCCTCGTTCTCCGCTGCTGATTGGGATGTGGTTGGACAGACACTTCTTGTTACAGCGTTCACAGAGCCCGTGGTCATCAGCTTTGTATGCCGTAGTGCTGCAAGCTTACCTTTCCACGCACGCCGCTATCTCTAAACCAAAACAATGGAATTCCACACTTCATAGCGTGCTAGATCGCTCCTGAACAGTCAAGCGACCGGCCATCTGAAAAATAAGAAATAAGACAATAAAAAAATAAGAAATCCCCATTAGTGTTGTCTGTTTTAAAAAATGTTTCCATCATGACTTCATTGATACTAAAAATTCTGTAAGCATTTTCTAATGCCTAGTAACTTTCCACCTATCCTGTATAGTAAAAAACCTATCCGAGAACAGTTTGTAAAGGCTCTCTTCTTTGTATTCCAATAAAAATATCTCCAATGAAATAACAATTCCATATAAAGAAGCTGTTCGTAGCAACGACTACAGGAAAGGTACATTACATAATTAATATCGCACCCACAATAATTCCAAAACATAAAATAGGAAAGCAAAACGATCTGATTCAGTTATCTCTTCAGCAGCCAAATGCCCCCAAAAGACTTTCACTCAAACCACAGATACCACAGTCTAATAAATAAATACAACATAAACATATCAGACTCCACAGTTAACTGCGAAATAGCTATAGCAAATTATAACCACAAAAACTTTCAAAGTATGAAAAACAAAACCACACATCTGGCATCATTAATTGAAACTGTAATAATTCTTTATCCTGCTCTCTGAAAGGAAATTGCCTCACAAGTAATATAATCGATAGCACAACTGGAACCACGAATAATATATCAACTGCATACGCATATACTGGGCCAACAGCAAAGTGGTACGAAATACAACACAACCAACATATTCATACTTTCTGAAACACAAAGTGAAAAAATGACAATGGACACTAAAGTTTAAAATACACTCTTTAGCATTAACTGGAAAGTATTATCTCATGACCAGCCATTTGTTTTACAAAATGAATAATCCCTACAATGCATTAGACTTTGCAGGGTTTGTGAAGAGAATACTGTACGAAGAATTACTTGTGGAAACACCCTTATCTAACCAGACTGTCACAGAATGAATTTAAGTAGGTTTTCTCAACTTTTTCTAACTACCTTACTGTAAATATTTAGTATATAAACACGTGACTTAGAGTAGCTTCCGAAACTGGACCATCTGCTCAATGATCTCAAGTCACTAGATATAAATACGGTGGATATCAGTGAGAAGAGAATTTACGATATATAAATCTCCACGCCCATTTTCGATGTATACAAGATCTATTAATCTGCAAATCGACCAAAAAAGAGGTGAAGTTATAGTACATGGACATAAGCGAAGGCCTTATCTTCAGACGAGTAGCCGTATTCTGCCCAATACGGACTGGATGATTACATTTCGTTAGACATCTAGTGTTTCCGGGGAACGTCCTGCTCTTTCGCACATGTATGTCAAAGGAAAACAAAATTGAATAAATAGGTGCCTCTTAATCTGAAGCTTTATTTCTACTCGTTGTCATAGCAAATATATTCGCCCCCTTCAACAAATAAATAAACTGATAAGTATAAACAAATTTGTTGTCAGCCCTACGATAAAGTCTTATCCTTATGTTACACATTTTCCTGTGTCTCCTAAAGACTTGATGTATTTCAGAAGTAGATAAACAGTAGAATACTAGTATATAATTGTTTAAAGAAGGGGCTTTCTTCTTTTACCAATGATATTTTTAGTAATATAAAATAGATAATGTTTCTTACAAAGAATCAAAGAATAATTGTTAGCGGTTTAAGATTTGTAATATTGTAACGAAGTTAATGAAGGTAACTATCTCTGTGATTAGGTTCAGTGTTAAGAAAAAAAGAAAGAAAAGTAATAGAATTAACCTTTGTTGATAAGAGGTTTTTGTACTCTAACAATATTCTACGTGCGTCATTGTAATTGATTAAATCATACTTACAAAATCGAGGAATAATAATAATAATAATAATAATAATAATAATAATAATAATAATAATAATAGCCCAAAGTATGGAAACTTTACTAGTGACAGTCAGGAATGAAGGAATATTGAGAGCAGAAAAAAGGAAAACAAAGGAAGAAGTACAAAAAAAAAACACACGAAGAAGAATTACGCAACAAGGAACTACACAATCAATTCCATGTAGCCACAATAAAAGCTGCTAGAAAAATAGGTGGGATTGGAACCCTAAAAAAATTGACCGAGAGCACTATACTTGGCTACGAACTGGAGGATCAACCTTAGGAATGAGCAAGTGTCTCCACTGTGTTGCATCTACAATAGAGTGTATGAAACCATTGCCCATATCACGAACGAATGTTCTAGACTTGCTCCAAATCACTAGAAGTTGTGGTGACACGGCCAGGTAGCGAAAGTGCTACATTGAAAACTGCAAAAGTGGGGGCTAGAGAGAGGCAAGACGTGGTTGAGCACAAACCGCAGAGAGTAGTGGAGTTGGACACTAGCGAAATCCTCTGGGATTTCCCAATCCAAACAGATCAGGTGTTAGAGCATAACAAACAGGACCTAGCGGTGGTGGACAAGGCGCACCACATATGCTATATAGGTGATGTTGCATGCCCCTTTGACCCACAGATAGTCAAGAAGGAAGACGAAAAGATAGATAGAGACAACCCTCTTAAATACGAAATAGTCTAGCTATTGAAAATGAAGAAGGTGAAGATGGTGCCAATTATTGTTGGGTCCTTAAGGAACAGTACCAGAAAGCATCAAGAGGAATATAAAGGAAATTGGAATAGAGTGCCCAGTAGAACTGTTACAAAAGGCTTGCCTCCTTGGCATGGCCAGGATAATCAGGAAAATATTAGATAGCTGAAAAGAACAGATAGCATGGTACCATATGTTGCAGGTAGTAAGCCCGCTACGCATGCAAGACTTCAAGAGCTCCAACAAAACCTGTGACCAAGAAAAAATAATAATAATATAAATCATAAAAGTAGTAGTAGTAGTAGTAGTAGTAATAAAACTTTGGTTTTGAAAGTTAGTGTAAGGAATTGTTTGTTGATCACTGTAGCCTGCCTAGGAAATCATTCTATAAATGGTAAAGAAAAGGATAAAATCGTACAATATACAAACTTGAGAACAGATACTCTGAGAATATGGAATACAGCAAGCAAGTGATTGGAGCACGTGATCTGATGGCCAAAAATCTCCAGAAACACCTTGATACGAGCTATACAACCTGAAGAAAATTCTGACTGGGTCTCACCTGCAATACCCTGCGCTTTTTTTCTTGATATGAAGTCACATATCGTTGTGATGCATGTATCTGGTGTACCCTTATCGGATGGCTAAACATAATGAGTATATTAAGCTTCGAATATTTGAACCCCAGAAATAATAATAATAATAGGCTCTCATGGCTTCTGATCTTAATTGATTCGAAGTGTTATCATGTATATTGTTTTGTCTTGGTATAAAAGTTGGGCTACAGCAAATATTTTGCTTAATACCACAGATTTGCTTGTCAGTTGTTTGACCTTAACCAGTTGGGCATGTTCCTTGGTGGCTGACGATATGTGCATCTCTGATCATGAGCAGAAGTAGTGGGGGAGCATTAGAGCCATGTGTTGAGAGGAATTCTTTGGAGTTCGAATAATTCACCTTTGGAAACATGGGTGTTTTGCTCAACATCCTTAAGCAACCCTTATTCAAGAACCATTTGAGGAGGATGGGCTACTCGACATGAAGAAAATTCTGAGTTCTCACCTGCAAAGTCATGCGCTGTTTATCTTGATATGAGATCACCATGTCGCACACATATGGTTATGAGGCATGTGCTTGGTGCACCCTTATCAGACGGAAAGTCATGATGGGTATACTAGGCTTCGTATATTTTACCCCAGTGTCACTTTGATGGCATGCACTGCTCTCTCACTCAGTAATAATAATAATAATAATAATAATAATAATAATAATAATAATAATAATAACTAGCTGGACCCTTGAAAAATTCACGTGGCTGTGTGGTAAGTAGTTTGCTTACCAACCGAATGGTTCCGAGTTCAGTCTCACTGCGTGGCATCTTGGGCAAGTGTCTTCTACTATAGCCTCGGGCTGCCCAAAGCCTTGTGAGTGGATTTGGTAGGCGGAAACTGAAAGAAGCCCGTCGTATATATATATATATATATATATATATATATATATATATATATATATATATATATATATATATATATATATATATATATATATATCCGGTTCTTTACAGTTTGTGAGTCAAAATCCCGTGGGGTTCAATTTGTCTTTCAACGTTCGTTGTTGGTAAAATGAAGAACAAGTCAAGAACTGATGTCCATGTAATCAACTTGCCCTCTTCTCTCATCAAAAATACAACAAAACCCTGTTAACGCACCAGTAAATTATTAAAACTTTCTTTTATTACACATATATGATGAAATCTTAAACCATTCGAAAGCCTCTTGTTCGTAGAATAAAAAATGTTTTTGCAGAAATTAACCTTGTCAACAAGATAACACTTTTTACGGAACTTTCTTCAAGACGTCAGCTTTTCCAATATAATAATAGTAATTGTTCCTAATATACGCAACAGGTCTGAAATTTAGGAAGCGAAGAGCAATAAATTAAATCGACTTATGTTCTTAACGTGTGTGTGTGTATAACACTGAAAGAGAAAGATAGGAATACGAAGAGAAAAGAGAGAAAAACAAAAGGAAGATGACAATGAATGAGAGGGTAGAACTAGGACGAATAGAAAAAAGAGAGAAAAGAATAAGATCAGTGAAATGAAAAAAATCAATCAGTATAAAGATGTAAGTAAAATATCAAAGGCATATAATAATACGTGTGTGCAGGGTGACATAAAAGTATATGATTATAAGTATAAGTCAAATAAAAAGCCATTAATAACGAAATGCAAAGAAAAATAAAATGAATTTGAACTTAAAATTAGAATCTGAATTCCACGGAGATTAGCAGGTGCAAAGGGAAGGAAACTAAACTATAAAAGAGAGTTTGTCCACGAAGATAATAAAATGCAAAATACGAAATGCGTGTGCGCGAAAGAGGCATACCAGCCAAGGAAAAAACCTCAATATGATAAAAATATTCAGTATAGTGAAGTAAAGACGATATCAAAACGGCGGCGTAAGGTCACAGAAATTAACAAGTAGATTTTTTTTTAAATAACAAAAAATTAAAAATTAAAAAAAAGGAAAGAGAGATGGAGTAAATATTTCCAGGTGTACCTGCAGGAATACAAAAAGCTCAGATCTTTTTGCATTGCGCACGTGAGTTAGCAAATAGGATAAAAAGTTTTGCGCTTAAACACAGATCACAAGGTAATTTCTAATGAAGACGTTGATACAGTTGAATAAGGTCTACGCTACTCCAATATGTTTCAAATGCAGCAGGGATGGATTCCTTCTAGAACCAAACAAACATGGATAAGTATTTTGAGGATTTTTTTTCTTGGAGAATAAATGTGATGTTGTTATATTTACCCCAAACACCATCATCATTCTCATCATCATCATCATATTATTGTCGTCATCATATTACGTTGGTTTTTCTACACTGACGAGTGTTTTCCAGGACAGTATCCTGACATTTTTTTACCGAAAGACTGTAACGGTTATTCAAAAATCTAGTCTTGAACAGTTTGTTACATTGATTTGTTTGTTTTGATTGTTGTGATCTTTTCTACTCTCTGTCTCGTTCTGTACTTTTCTCCTCTTTTACCCCTCACTCTTCTATTTCTCTCTAATATGTCACCTTTCTCACTTTGCCTCCTGTTTCTAACTCATTATTTCTTATTTCTGTTTTGGCTACTAATCTATTTTTGCCTTTCAGCTGTCTTACATACACACGTATCCTCTATGCAGTTACTTACACAAAGACGTCGTCCAAGAGCTTATCATATATTCTCTATACCATTCGTGTTGTACTTCTGCTATTGTTTGGTATTCTTTGTTTTGTTTTATATTCATAGAAATTGAGAAATACTTAATTTTTTTTGTATAAACGAATTGTGTTATATTTAAATTTATAGTGAACAGATCTATGATTCATATAATTTTTCTGTTGTTGTCACTATATATCTTTTTCACCCTTGTATTTTTATTTGAGTTGCAAAGACTCACATGAATAGTTTTCCTCTTATTGGTTCATTTCCATTCTGTTAGTAGTCTAACCAAGGTATCTTAAAGTTGATGATGCTCTAAGGTAGTCTTTTCTACCTAGAGGTGTCGAAACTGCTATAACCCTTAATGAGACAGCTGAAGAAGGTTAAATCTTCATTATTTTTGTTTTGTCCTGTCTTATGTTTTTATCGTTTGTACTAATTCCTTATACTTTCATAAAGACAGCACTGTCAGTATCGGACATGCTGGTGTAGAAAGCAGTTTTAAATTTCTTTTTAAATGTTTTCCACATTCGTGCCAACTCCTTCATCCTAATTCAGTAACTGATTTAATTCTCTAGCCATAAATAAGAGGAAAACCTTTTACTTACCAACGTGGCGTCATTCAGACTGGAGTTTTAAAAAAATATACCTTATGCTACAAGGAATTTTGCTAACTCGACCATGGTTGAAACCAAGAATAACACTACCGACGAAAATAGCACTAAAGCACCAGAATATTCATACACATACGTATATACGTTTGCATACGTATATTTAGGATATGCACACAGATGCATGCATGTATGTATGTGTCTGTCTGTCTGTCTGTCCGTCCGTCTGTCTGTCTGTCTGTCTGTATGTATGTATGTTTATATGTATGTATGTATATGCATATATACTTACATATCACAGTTTACATTTTTACATATTTCAATGTTTTGGGATAAAACTACTGTCATCAAGATGTTATAAAGGTTGCTGAGGATTTGCCTTTTGATTGCAATCGGGCAGGGAGAAACTGTTGAAACCCATCGAATGGATATTTTTTTTTTTGTTGATATTTTTAACTCCAGTAATATGTTTCTAATACATTTTCTTACATTGTGTGGCTCGTCAGTGTCTGAGATCTTCCCGGCCATTTCCTTTGGACATTCTGAGAAGTTCCACTTGCCTGAAACTTACTTTTTATTTGAGTGATAGTAACTCGAAGGGGTGGTTCTGTCTGAAACTCCCTCCTAGATTGCCTT
This sequence comes from Octopus bimaculoides, assembly GCF_001194135.2. Classification (NCBI taxonomy): domain Eukaryota; kingdom Metazoa; phylum Mollusca; class Cephalopoda; order Octopoda; family Octopodidae; genus Octopus; species Octopus bimaculoides. Next base: position 74,092,350 of record NC_068990.1, read on the forward strand.
TGTACTTTGAATCGTTAAGCGTATTTTGAAACCTCCAGTAGCACTTTCCGATAAAATTTCTTTGTTTAAAGCCCAGTCTGTCACACTTCATTGATTCAAATAGGTTCAATCTTAAAAAGAGAAAATGAACTCTTAAAGTATGTATATACTTTTTGGGACACTGCGTATATATATATATATATAT
>NC_068990.1:74093154-74109386 GCF_001194135.2 Octopus bimaculoides
TATATATATATATATATATATATATGTATGTATATATATATATATATATATGTATGTATATATATATATGTATGTATATATATATATATATATATATATGTATGTATGTATATATATATAGATAGATAGATAGATAGATAGATAGATGTGTGGGTGTGTATTGATAAAATACATTCTCTTTGGCAATGAATTTGCTTAAATTATCTTTTTAAATTAGATTATCGGTTTTGTGTTGACGTTAATTATTTTCCCTTTTTTTTTAATGAAATGATCAATATTTTCCAGTTTAATTCAGTGACCATATTAAAAAGGTTCACATTTTATATGTATTTATATATTTGCAATGTACACATTTCATGCTATGTAATGTCCATACAATTGGTCGTTCAATCTGTTTGGAATAACCAACAAATCTCATTGAAAATTCTTACCTACTAAAATACTAACCAACCAGTGAAAGAGCGTAACATGGTTGCTTTATCCGAGTGAAATAGCAACCAAATCGTCTTGAAATAATACTCTATGACATCAATAAACGAAGTATGTATTGGTTAGTGTAGAGCTAGATATTTTATATCGTAAATAAGTATACAATGCCCATAGCTTGATCAACTCTGTACGCTGTATCAAAACATCAAGCCAAATATAGAAGTTAAAGTGAAGTTAAAGTTGACAAAATATAAAGTGATTCATTAACAAAGAAGAGTGTTAATGTGGGAGCATTAGAGCAAAAGCTCAATGTGAAAATATTCTAGTGCCGTATACTGCCCCAAAGAATGTAGAGAATATAAAGGAAGGTGGTTTGCCCGTCTCAGTTGCAAATCAGGTTTCAAACGAAGGTGCAAAGTATTTCTTAATAATTCTGAAGTGGGGAGATTGCATTACTTGCATTTTACAACGATAACATTGAATCAACAGAGAAAATGGATGATCAACTTCCAATGGAACTAAAAAGCGCCCACAGATGGATCTGAATAAATTGTGTACGAATTCTGCTGACAATGCAAATACTGGGGAAACTTGGGAGAGTTCAGCCACAAGGAGAGTTGAGCCACAACAATTTTCCCTAAATCTGTAAATTATAAAAAGTAATTACTGCCACCTATTAGAAGCACTTCTAGAAATGTTCCTGCTGATCTAATACATTTAACAAATGTATATACAATTATTTTTTGAAAAAAATCCATTTTTACACCAAAATTTAAAAGTTGGGCTTGATGTTAAGCATGTTCATATTTCTGTAGTAGTATGTAGCATTCTGATCGAATGCATTTTGTCATATACCTATATCGTTTATCTATCACTATAATCGTTAAAAAAAACTGTATGACTAACATTACAGTTATAATGATGCATTAAGTTAAGATGAAGGAAATCGGGAGAGTTAGGACAGCTGCGTATAGGAGAGCTGAGAAGTGTCCCAACTCACCCTTTGTTGATGCATGGTGAAAAAACAATTTTAACCCGTTAATTTTATTACTTCCTGTGATAAATAGCAAAAATTCGGGTAGCTGTTAATGAGTTGTGTTTGCTTTCGAGTTAAAGTGCCTTGAAGCTAAACTGCATAGGGTTTCAATTCAACATAAAAGATTAAATTTTGATCTACCTGCCTTTATACCTTTATACTGGCTAAAATTTGCACATGTATTGACTTTTTCAGATGTCTCGGAAATATGTCTGAATGACCAATCGTGGGGCTGCAGAGGACGATTTAAGTAGGGCCAGAGATCGCGTCAGGGAAGGATGCAGTATCCGTGCTGCTGCTAAGGATTTCAAAATAGCAAGAATGACACTAAAAAAATATGTAGACAAATGTAATCAACAAAATGACGGGCAAAACAAAGTGTTTGAATACAAAAATTGCAGGATAAAAAATATGAGATTTTCATGCGAGATGGAAGCTAAGTTATCGGCTCACATAAAGACATTAACCGAGTAGTTCCAAGGACTCACACGAAATAAATGCTGTGAGTTGATAGTGGAATATGTATTAAAAAACAATGTTACGGTCCCTGATTCTTGGCAACAAAACGAAATGACTGGCGAGCAATTTTGGATGTCCTTTAACGAAAGAAACCATCTAGCAATTCAAACACCAGAGGCTACATCTCTTGCTAGAGCAAGTGCGTTCAATCGCTATAACGTTTGCAAATTTTACAACTTAAAGCGTATTATGGACCCACATCAGTTTGAAATCCACGACATTTATAACGCAGACGAAACCGAGTGTATATAAGCTAGTTTTGATGTTCGACATTTCCAATCTTGTTTAGTTTTTTCAAGGCGTAGGCCTCCTTCTATTTTGCGTTTCGTGATGTGATGTTGCCCAAAATAAAGCACAATCATTTATATGTAGTTATGTAAGTGTTTCATCTTAGTCTAAAATCAATTAAAATATCACTTACCCCAAGTCTTTCCAATACATGTTCCAATTCTCACCACCCCCTGTCATGGTTGGGTCAAATCACTACCCTGTAAAAAGGGTGCATTCATTTGAAAATACATCCCCGGCATATATATATGTTATAAGTCTATGAATGTTACAAATTGGTAAAGAATCCTTTCTTATGCACAGAGAGTCCGTATCATATTGAAATGTAAAAAATGACCCAACTCTCCTAAGTTTTCCCTAAACTACAGAAAATACAACAGCCTTATAAAAAATTGACCGATCGTTCGCTTCCAGGTCAAACATTAAATTATACAGGTCTGTATTTTCCCTTTGGTTTAGTGTAATGTTGAGCGCCCCTCGGAGGAAGTCACAATTTCGTGCATCATACACATCTGCTTAAGCATCCTGTTTTCCTGGCTGTCGTCGACAAGTTCCTCCCATTCTTTGGTTTCCATTTCATCACCATTGCCGCTAGATGATGGGATGGTATCACTGAGAGAGAGGGATATGCTTCTTGATCCTCAACTTCATGGCTGGTTTCCTGTTCATCGAGTCTTGGACTGAAGATGAACCCTTTTATTTCACCGTTTTCGTAGCTGTGACCTGTGGTGCTTTGAGAACAGCAGCTTTTGTAGACAATTGTTGTTGTTGTTGTTACTGACTCAGTGACTCTGGTTTGCCTTTCGATCACATCCAGGCAGAAAGCTCATAGATGTTCCCTTCTGTTATGTGTGTAATAGCTAAAGTTGCCGCCCTATACTGTGGTCTTTGTTTCTGTACCCAGTTCTGGAAATAGTTAGGTCGCATGTGTGACTCATTAAGATATGTATACCCAAAATTACCATGCCTGACCACACAGCACTTTTAGTTAACTCGGTACTCACCTCTTGATTATATTATTCCATAAAATAGCAATGAACTAAAAGTCATTATCATTGCTTTTGACCATATCTGTCCCCTTTGTATTCTGCCGAACTATTTATTGTAACACGAACTTTTGGACGGGCATATGTCACACCAACTCACCCTGTCATCTTACTTTGTTTTCAGCCAACAAGACCAGGTAAACACTCCCATAAAACTAATCCTGGTCGATAGTTATCACATCGTTCCACATATCAGCCAAGGTTTCCTTCAAGTGATATTTTGAGAGCAACCGAAACCCACATACCTCGCTCACGAAACAGAGTCTTGTTGCCTTTCTCATGGCTCATTCTACAGAAATCAGTCAGACATGAAAGCATTTAATTTTGCGACAAACTGCCTTTTTTCTCCAGTTGCAGTGCCGAGGATTAGTAATGGAGTTGTTATTGTTTTAATACTTTGCTTACACTTGAAGAAAGCCTTGGGTGATGTGTGGAATGATGTGATAACTATAGACCAGGACTAGTTTTATGGAAGTACCTATCTGGTCTTGTAGACCAAAAACGACGTGAGGTGATATGGCGAGCTGGTGCGTCATATAGCTGTCCAAATATTCGTGTTGCAGTGTAAATACTTCAACAAAATACAAGAGACACAAATATGGCAAAAGCAGCGATTGTCATTTTTGTTTGATTAATATAAATTAAAATTCTCGTCTGTTAAAACTGAGTTATTTTTCTCATTTAACAAAATATGTCACTTATTTTTTAAACCAAGTTTGTTTCTTTTTTGTTTTCAAACTCTGTAGCTAAACTCAAAGCTATTTTATTTAGGGATGTTTCCCGTTGCTCTAGCATGAGAAGCCATATTGAAACTGAATGTAAGCGCATAAAAATAAAATTTTGATATGTCTAAAAATACTTATTTATCTTATTCGTTCTAGGTATTGGGGGCAAACTCCATGCATTCGTAAGATTTCCTTTTGAAAATAGTCCGTTCAATAATCCTTTTGGAAACAGTTCGTTCAATAATCCTTCAAAAATCCAATTCTAAGTTTTCAACCAGAAAATACGGAATTCAGCGTTGAGAGATTATAATTCCTTTTCATCGGTAGAACGTTTGAAATTTCGTGGACGGGATTAGTCGATCATATCAACCCCAGCACTTGCTGTTTTTTTATTTTACCGAACCCAGAAGGGTGGAAAGCAAAACTGATCTCGGCCCAATATGAACACAGAAAAAATAGCACAAGGCATTTTGTCTGATGCAGTAATGACTTGACTAATTCTACTGCCACAAATAATTATTATTTTAGTACAGGCACAAGATATGAAATTTCGAAGTGTGCTAGCCGATTACATCGAACTGGAACTTGACACCATAATAATAATAATAATAATAATAACCCTTTCTACTATAGGTTCAAGGCCTGAAACTTCGTAGGAGGGGTCTAGTCGATTACATTGACCCCAGTGTTTCACTGGCACTTAATTTATCGACCCCGAAAGGATGAAAGGCAAAGTCGACATCGGCGGAATAATAATAATAATAACAACAACAACAATAATAATAATAATGATAATGATAATGATAAAAATATGGATAATAATGAAAGAAAGAGAAAAGACTGATAAATATGGAGACCTGAGAAATGAGATCGCTAAGATCTTGTAGCGTACGCCTTAAGGGATACTTCTCTCTCTCTGTCTCTTATATATATACATGGATACGGACGTAGTGAATAACAGCTAGCCTTCGGCCGCACTTTTGGACCCTGTTGTGTCCACCACTCTGATTGGTTGGTATTGGCGCATTTTGTCTCCTGTTCTATTGCGTGCCAACATGCAACCCAACCAATCGCAACCTTCAGATAAGGTCGCGTGAGACAGTCTTTTCTGAATCCCAGTTTGCGCCGACAGTATGGTATAAATAGCTAGCCTCTCACCGTCACAGTTTGTTTGGCTTCAGACCTCCTGAGGTCTAGCCACTGGCCACAGAGTACACAGCCAGTTCCAGCGACGACAACAACAGCTTCATGGAAACTCAACACTCGACCAACAGCTTACGGCAAACTCCATCTTCGTCACCACCATCATCTTCTTAATTACACCAACTTCTCTACGTACACAGCAACCAACAGCATTCGCACAGGTTCTATCTCAACACTGTTTGTGAATTACTTCCCCATGATTAACAGCATATACAACCTGTGACAAACTCCTGTACCAAGTAACCGGCAGCAGCATTGAAGCCACAACTTCTTACACAACATGTGCCTCTCCTCTCCGGCTCTGCTGCGCGGCCTTAACTTCTTGTTACAGCAACTCAGCCACCGTGTACCTTGAATACGAACTGGTATTTACCATCGTTGTGTCTGGACTTCCTTCTAACGTCCTTATAGACTCTTTTCAATGCTCTGTATTTCTCGCACACTCATACATCCATATTTGTATACACATACACTTTGTTTACATGACGGCCTGTCTATTATTATGTTTATATGTTGCACTCACACACACAGACATACATGTTAACATATCAATAAAATCTTCTCTTAAATCTTCTACCGGTTGTGTCTCTCTTTTCCTTCTGGCACTTATACTCATTTATTCTCTTTTCATATTTTTTATTTGCATCGACCGTGCGAAGTACTAAAGGAACCATTTCTCGTCACCTCTCCTGATCGCACGGTCCTTACAAAAATCTCATGAAGGTCGTCCCTATTGTCATCAGAACATTGGGTTCAATATCACCTAATCTGAAAAAACATCTGGAGAGCTACAAATACCTAGGGCTATTTGAAGGTGATATGATCAAGAATAATAACTGCTTGATGCAGTATCAGGCAGTAGCTCTCATGGTTCTGATTTTAAATTATTAGAAGTGTTATCATGTACATTGTTTTGCCGTGGTGCACAAGATGGGCTACAGCAAATATTCTGCTCAATATCACAGATTTGCATGTCAATTGCCTGACCTTAGCTGTTTGAGGAAGTCCCTTAGTGGCTGATAATATGTGCATCTCTAATCACAAGCAGAAGTAGTAGGGAGCATCATAGCCATGTGCTGAAAGGACATCTTTGGGGTTTGAATAATTCAACTCTAGAAACATGAATGTTTCATTCACAACCCTTAAACAACCCCTCTTCAGGGACCTTTTGAGCAGGATGGGCTACTCAACCTGAAGAAAATTCTAACTGGGCCCTCACCTGCGAGGTCATGCACTGTTTAACTTGATTTCAGGTCATCATGTCATGCACATATCGCTGTGATACATGTGTCTGCTGTATCCTTATCAGACAAGTAGTCATGAAGGACATATTTAGTTTTGTATATTTATACCCCAGTATCACTTTGATGGCTTGCACTGCTTTCTCATTTAATAATAATAATAATAATAATAATAATAGTAATAAATGCACCTGATGCAGAACCATACAATGGCTGTCATGGCTTCTGATCTTAACTGGCTGGAAGTGTTATAATGTACATTGTTTTGTCTTGGTATAAAAGAAGGGCTACAGCAAATATTCTGCTCAATACCACAGATTTGCTTGTCAGTTGTTTGACCATAACAAGTTGAGCATGTCCCTTAGTGGATGATGATATGTGCATGTCTGATCATGAGCAGACATATTGCGGAAACATCATAGCCATGTGTTGAGAGGAAGTCTTTGGGGTTTGGATAATTCACCTCTGGAAACATGGATGTTTCGTTCAACGTCCTTTAAACAACCCTTATTCAGGGACCTTTTGAGAAGGATGGGCTAATCGACCCGAAGAAAATTCTGACTGGGCCCCCCCACCTGCAAGGTCAAGCAATGTTTACCTTGATATGAGATCACCATGTCATGCACATATGGTTGTGATGCATGTGCCTGGTGTACCCTTATCAGATGGGTAGTCATGATGAGCAGATTTGGTTTTGTATATTTGTACCCTAGTATCACTTTTATGGCTTTGCACTGGTCTCTCAGCCAATAATAATAATAATAATAATAAACTAAGAATATGTAATCATCATAAGAATATGTAATGATCAACGGTAGTGCCTCAGCATGGCCATAACTCTGAGCTGAAACTACAAGAAGGAACTGAATATAACAGTGAAGTATATATTGATATAATTCTATGTAATGTTTGTAGTTTGTTCGTTTTTTTCTCTCTTTCTATCTATGCTTAGTGACATACATCAACCATTTCACATGGGTGTACCATTAACTAGTCTTCATAGACCAACAGGGAAAATTTTTTTTAAATAACATACAGTTAAATAAAATATAACATCCACAAATAACACTGACAAATATTGGAATATATTTACTAGTTAATATAATTCATTTTAACAATATGATGGTAATAAAATGCTTTATAGAAACGTAGGTGTTCTTGCAAATTATAAGCAACAATTATGATGTTTTATACAAATAAATTATTTTGCTTATTGATATTTGATTTTATAAAAAGGCATAAATAAATAGAATGAAGATAAATGTACTTAGGCTTTATTTTATTTTATCATATTGCTATAAATAAGTAAATAAATAAATAGATAAATCTGTAGCAATGGTTTTGCTATTTTTTTTCTTTTTGTTTCTGGCAATTTTGTTTCGTATTCCTTTTTTTTTAATCATTATTGTTACTGTTCCCAGTTCATAAATCACAGTGCAACATCAGCAATGCAGGTCAATTGCATGTAAATCAAATTCAATTTATTCATTCAGCTGCTATCATGCATAATAAAACATTATTATTATTCAGTTGTACAAGAGTTTTCACGAAAATAGATTGGATCCCAAGGCAGTTCTTCACAAAGGGAACACTGAATACAACAGCATAACTGCAACAACGATTGGGGCTTTCATATGTTGCTGTTTTACCATTTCAAGAAAGCAGGTAAAGTATTGATTTTTTTAAAAACAGAATTCAAACTTGTCAAACAAAGATTTCCCCATACTGTTTAGTCACTAGCTTATCTAAATTCATTGGATGTATGTGTGAGTATTTGCTACAAAGTTCATTGTACTGAGGGTACAATGAAAGTTTTCAACTTTATGCAGCTTACCTAAGGTAAGTCAGCCTACTTGTTTCTCAACCTTACCCATGAGATTTAAACTCAAGATTACATATTAACAAATCAGCCATACACAACAGATACACAGCAAATATTTTCACATATATCACATATATCAGCTACACCAGTATCTCAGATGTTTATGATACCAAAATGCAAAATTGTTATTACTAAACTCCTTTGCAAATAAATAAATATATATAAGAAAATAAGCAACAGGATATCCAGGTAATGCAGTACGACTGTTTCAAGTGGCTTCATTTAATTCAACAATGCAATCATTACATCAATTTAAATGCAGGGCTATCCTCAGCTGCATAAATAAGTAAATAGAATTTTTTTAATCAGTCAGACACATTTGTATAATTTTACTTAAATCCTCTAAGAGGGTAAGAAAACAAAGTCCATGCTGTTGTCACTTCAGCTTAGAAGTTTCTAAGGCATCTGGAAAAAATCTTTTTGGGTCATGGCTTGTCACTGATTTTGGTTCAGTTTTAATTTATTTGTCTTGTTTATCAAATCTTTGTATATCAAATGTAAGACTAGAAGAATAGTGTCTGTTAGGAAAGTGGATGAGAGAGTTGATAGACTCATAGCGGATATAGTCATAAAACTTGTCAAGATTATTTTGAAGTTGTATAAAATAACTGGCTATAATGAGGTTGGGTAGTGGAAGATCTCAAATCAAGATGTTAATTACCAGTTAAAGGGGCAAGATGTTAATAAAACCAATGATGATAATACAGAGGAAATTTTATCATGGGGTACTATAGGTGATTGATTTAAACAATACCGTTATATTGTATACAGATAAAATTTAGGGTTATCAAGAAAAATATAACCAAAATGATAAATTTTGAACAATTTTGAATATATACCAAAATTTGCAACAATAGAGGGAGAAAAATTACATAGAATTAGTTTAATATTTATTCATATACTTAATTATTTACTTATTAGGTGGTATCTATAAAGACTGATCACTGACATTTACTAAAGGAATACTGGGGCAATAGAAATGCTAACTATATATTAATTATAATCTAAGAGGTATATTATAAGTTGTGAAGTTACTAATGCTATTATATACAAGCTAATATAAATTTCTAAGGGTACAAAATTAGGAGGTTTACTTACACAAAGGCTATTATAAAAATAATAATAATTTGATCATAGAAAGGAATAAATAGTTTAATCACTAAAAGCCATGATGAAGTATATATATTTTATTATCATCAATAGAAAAGAGATTATATAGAATTTGTTTAATAATTCTATCATTATACTTAATTATTTACTTATTAGGTGGTATCTATAAAGACTGATCATTGGTATCTACTAAAGGAATATTGGGGTGATAGAACATGCTAACTGGCAATGAAGGATACTAGGTTGGATAATGTTACTTGTCATGTTTTATAGGATTTTGCTACATCTAGATAACCCAGCTTCAGAAACATTGAGTGATCTAATATGAGGTGAAATCAGTTTTAGAAGAAAAGATTTTCTGGAGTAACTTCTTTTTGCTGAGACAATTTTCATGGATTACCCCAGGAATCAATATTCTATGCAATTGTTATCTATTTGCTCTGTCTGGTTTATTCAGGAGATAAATCATTAAATGCTTCTGTGACGATGTTCATTGTGACATTATCTCTACATACAATCATCTAAACTTGAAGCACAGTGACCTGGTTGCTATCATGCAAAGAAGAGGACTACATGCATAAACGTTCCAAAAAACATTTTTCAAAAGAACAAACGTCATTTGTAGCATAAAGCGTTCAGTGTTTAGACTTGTGTACACATAGATTATGTTAGTATTAATCATATCAGTTTGCAGGGAAACCAGAACTTATCCACCTTCATGAGAGAAAGAGCAGTAATGTAAAACTTAGGTATACTTAATATTTAGAATATGGTGCCAAGGATTTCAGAGTCAAACAACAGCTTGAAATTTCATGGAAATGCACTGTGGTTTTGGTTACATAAAATTGCTTGCATGTTTGAATAAAAAAACAAACAAATTATTCCAATATAAGCTGTAATCAAATTAAGAATAAATTGGATAGAGTTCAAACAGACAAAATGGAGTTAAAGACGATTTCTCTCCTACTTTGAAGCACCCCCCCCCCCATCCAGAAATTAAGTAATTACTGCTCTAGTTATTGGTCACTTCTCATATCATATCTCATGCCACTGACAGGGCATCAAATTCATGCATGTTCGTGCAGTGTAAAAGAAATAACTGGAAACAACACTGCACTCATTATAAGGAAGAGGACCAGAACTATGAGTTGTGCTGAGGAAATCAGGCCTAGCCTTTAAATATCTGAAACCAGTCAAAGATGTTTGCAATGTGGGTGGTTCTTTTGATTCTTAGTGTCAACATGGATGTTTTTCAAACATACTGATATGAACATATCAATAACTTTGACCCACATCCATTTCAGTGGTGAAGTAGAATAACAGAATCAAGACAGTAAGGAATGGGTCACTAAGAGATATATGGGATCTACATGAGGTACTTAGCGCTTACTTATGAGGCTAAGTACCCCTAGTTTTATGGAGCAGTGAAAATATCAATGTTATATAGTGTTATATCAGAAATCTAAGTTGTTACGATTAAATTCTTCTTTATACTTAACTTACATGCACACACACACACGCATTCACATCAGTTGAATAAAGTTACAACAGTTTGGTTTCCATGTTTTTTATAAACAGAAACGTGAAAACCAGACCATGTTGTAACTTCATTCAACTGATATATTACACTATACACATTTACACAAATTCAGAATATATATATATATATATATTTATGAAAAACACATGTAGATATGTTGGAGTTAGGAAATCTGCTACTACCTTTCCCTCAGACTTATACTTTTTTACAACCTTCTCATCCTATCATATATTTGCCCAACGCCCCTGGTGGTTACATTAGAGATTTTTATTGAAATCCAATTAGCTTATTTTTGAACTGGGTCTTAGTGTAACATGACTGCAAAGTTTCGTGAATATTGGTTTGCTGGTTTGTGTACTAAGACAGTAACAAACAGACAGAGAGACAGAAATTGCCATTTACACACACACACACACACACAAACACACACATATGCACACATACATTATACATACATATACATACACATACCTAATAAGTTTGAAGGTACTGCACACTCATTCCCTCTTTAGATTTTGTATGCTAGCATGGGCTGAGTCAAGCATATTATTGCGGTATTGTTTCACAGCAGGACTCTTCTCCTGTCATTAACCTTTACTTGTTTTCTTTTTTTCATAAGTTAGCGATCTCTCAGTCCATACATCTTTGAAGATACAAAGCCAGGTAATGATTTGTTTATGGAGGAATACAAACAATGCTACCACTTGTAAGTAAACACACACCCAAGCATGCATACGTGCACACAATGGCATCTCATTCAGTTTCTGTTAATCAAATTTACCAAATTTCACTTTCAAGTCATTCAACTCCAGGATCTGATAGAAAACACTTGATAAAAGTGGCATGCAATAGCTCTACAAGACTTGTCTTAATAATTTCATCTGTGGGAAGATATTGCTGTCGTTTGTGGTGAATGTATGAGTGCTTCTCTTTTATATAAGTAAATTTTCAAGAACATCAAGACTCTGAAAACAATGGAATATATTTTTCCATTAACTTATTTGCTCTTTCATGATTTTAACATATTGAATAGATAGAGGGGATAGCTTTTGTTGCAGGAATTTTTTTGAAAGATAAGAGATATATTTCCCATAATTATACATTAGACATACACATACACACACACATACATATGTATATGTATGTGTTTATATATATATATATATATATATATATATACATATACATACATATTCATGTCTAGATATATATAGTTGCATATATTTATGTGTATAAATGCATATACATATATCCATAGTACCACATATAAGCACATACACTCACATATAAAGATATCTATATAAAGTTACATTTCTGAAGGATTAAAAAAAAAGATTATCAATGTATTTAATATGCTGTCAAATGAAAAAGAAATCTTCACACATTGTCAGGGCTACTATTTTTTCCCCTGCTTTTTTCATATTGTTATTAATTTTCTTCCTCTGGTTGTTTCATTTTCATTTCTTTTTCTCTTGAGATTTAGCTATGATAAATATGCAATATTTGAAATAATAAAAGCTAAAAAGAAAATGTCATGGAAGGAACTTAGTATAATAATACTTTTTTTACATTTTCATGAAATAAATAATTGATATTGTGTTTAAAAAAATATTGAAGGTATTTTCTATTGAGCATACATTACCTGGATGGGAAGAGAATTTCTGATTAAGGTAAGAATAAGTTAGAGAAAGTACAAATGTTATAAAAACATTAAAGCTCTGATATATATATTGCAAAAATAGTTATTCATTATCATGTAAATGAGACAGAGAGAAGGGGAGAGAAAGTGAAAGAAAGAGAGAGAGAGAGAGAGAGAGAGAGAGGAACAGACAGATAAGCTGGTTTAGTCTCAGAATAATCTAAAAATAATACAAGCCAATATAGTTACTTGACCTGTTAGAAATATCAGACAATTCTTCTTCAAATTACATACTAATGTCTTTAAAAACAATTATGATTATGCTGAATAACGGAATTTTACATTTAGCATTTATCATGCTTGAATGAAGGAAAATATATATAGTATAGCTGGAATGCTTCCCATTATTGCAATTAATTTGGAACTTGAAAATATATGCGAACTTCATCATCATTGTTGTTGTCATCATTATCATCATCACTTAACATCTGTTTTCCATGCTGGCATGTGTTGGAAGGTTTGACCAGAGCTAGCAAGTCTGGGAGCCTGTTTTGGCATGGTTTTTATGGCTGGACACCTTTCCTAATGTCAGCCACTTTACAGAATGTACTGGATGCATTTTACACGAGACCAGCACCAGTACTTTTTATTGTGGTACCAACACCAGTATTTTTAACATGACACCAGCACCAGCGCCTTTTTTATTTGAGGTACCACCACCGGTGCTTCTTTTGTGGTACCAACACTAGTATTTTTAACATGACACCAGCACCAGTGGTTTTTATGTGGCACCATAACTGACAGGGTTGAAATACAAAAAAAAGGCAAAAAAATATTGGCAAAACCCCTCAATTAGGAGCGGGGAAGTATAATGTTGAGAGGTGGGTGGCTTTGTGCCAGTTGAGAGATTAATGGTATTATAGAGAGATAGAGACAGTAGGCCAAAATTTTGAAGTCACATTCACTACTATTCTTGCAAATGTACAATAAATATATGCTCTATGAAAAGTATTGAATATTCCCTATAAGAAGTCATTATATAAAAACAAACATTAATGTGTGTGTGTATATATAAATACATATACATATATGTGCATGTGTATCTGTATAAAATTTCATATGTATGTATGCATGTATGTATGTATGTATGTATGTATATATATATATATATGCATATATCATAATAATATTTCATTCTCTGATTTGAAGTGACAATTTTTAAATACAAATAAATGGTTAAATCTCCTTTCAGTGTCTAACTTATTCACATGTATATATATTAAAGTATTTTATAGTCTACGAACAACTTTTACGCATGTTGGTCACTAGTATAAATTATTATATTTAATAATCTTTAGCCTTTACATATATATCTATAATATAAATTGAACATGGGCGACCGTTGTATTCTTTATTGTCTCAGAGTTCACAGCCAAATGGCTGAGTGGATTCGTGTGAAAATTGGCACACATGTGGAGACAGGTGCATAGATTGGAACGTGAGTGGATGCAAATTACTTCCTGGAAAGTTCCGAGCAGGGGGAATTACTTCCTAGAAAGTCCCGGGGGAGGAGGCGAATTGCTTCCTGGAAATTGCTAAGGAAGGGGAGGAGGGGAGTAATTACTCATGGAAAGTTCCGAGGACGGTAAATACTTCATGGAAAGTTCCAAGGAAGGGGAATAATTACCTCATGGAAAGTTCCGAGGAAGGGGTGAATTACTTCCTGGAAAGTTCCGAGGATGAACTACTTCCCATAAAGTTCCAAGGTTGTGATTTCCTGGATAGTTCCGAAGATGAACTACTTCCTGGAAAGTTCCGAGGTCTGTCTGGAAAATTCCGAGGACAGGACTTCCTGGAAAGCTCCAAGCATGGGATTTCCTGTAAAGTTCCGAGAATGAACTACTTCCTGTAAAGTTCTGAAGTCTACCTGAAAAGTTCCGAGGCCTACCTGGATAGTTCCGCGGATGAACTACTTCCTGGAAAGTTCTGAGGGTGGCATTTCGTTGAAAGTTCCGAGGTCTGTCTGGAAAGTTCCGAGGACGGGGCTTCCTGGAGAATTCCGAGGACTTCCTGGAATGTTCCGAATATGCGATTCCTGGAAATTTCCGATGACTTCCCGGAAAGTTCCGATGTTTACCGGGAAAGTTCCGAGGATGGTGTTTCGTGGAAACTTCCGAGAACTTCCTGGAAAGTTCCGAGGTCGAAGTACTCCCTGGAAAGTTCCGAGGAGGAGATTTGCTTGAAAGTCTCGAGATCTGCCTGGAAAGTTCCGAGGGTGGTACTTCCTGGAAATTTCCGAGGGCTTCCTGAAAAGTTCCGAGGCCTTCCTGGGAAGTTCCGAGGGGGAACTACTTCCTGGGATGTTCCGAGGGTGGTACTTCTGGGAAAGTTCCGAGGACTTCCTGGCAAAGTTCCGCATGATAATCAAAATTCATACTCCGGTGTTCTAACAGGCAACCATCTTGAATGGACCGGCTGCTGGTCAAGAAGTTCTTATAACTCCAATATCCCTTCCTCTTATACGATTTACAAGTTTAAGCGGCTTCAATTTCCTATCAAACTCTCCTTTCCAATGGCAATAAATAAGGCACAGGGTCAATCATTGCAAATGGTTGGTTTAAATCTCACAGAGCAAGTGTTTTCCCACGATCAACATGTGTGGTATGTTGCATCTGTAGATCCAAGAACCCTACATATCTCACATCTATTTTCATTTCTACACTTCACTCTCTATTTCATACCTTATTTAGAATAACTATTGCTTAACCATTTTCTCACACCGTCTCTGATGAAGGGATATATAAAATATCCTGGAAACAGCTGTAAGGCCTTCTATTTATAAATGTTCTAAAATCTTTCATGGCCTTGGATTTTTATCTCATTCCGAAATTTTTTTTACATATATATATATATATACATATATATATATATATACATATATATATATATATATAAATATATATCTATATCTCTGCTCTTGCACTAGAGTATTTTGGAGATAGAGGAAACTCATTGCCCTTTCATACCTAGGTTGTTTGTGTTACACTCAAGCTGAAAATTGTGGTGTTGAGACATTTGGAGACTTTTGGAGACTTTTGGAAGTTATACACAAGGAGACAAGAATTAAGGTAAGGGAACATTTTATAAAATCTAAGGATTTCCTAGGTGAACCATCTGCCATTTAGATTACTGTGTTCTGTAAAAGCATAGTGTATTATCAACAATGATCTATGTTATAAGAGGATATGTTAGTAATTGGTTCTTGCAGTTCCAAGTGAGTTATGAGAGAGATGTTGAATTTTAATGTTTAGAGTGTATTATGATTACATGCTGTGCATCTTAAGAGAAGCAGGATTCCCTGAGTGGGTGTAAAGAAAGTTTGGCACACACACACACACACATGAATATATGTATATATACGTATGTATACTCACACACATACTCACATATAGACATATTCATAGATGTACTTGCTTGCAAACACATGCATGCATACATACATACATACATAAATACATACATGCATATATACATAAATACATACATACATATATACATATATATATACATATAT
>NC_068990.1:74109434-74116180 GCF_001194135.2 Octopus bimaculoides
CTCACACACATACTCACATATAGACATATTCATAGATGTACTTGCTTGCAAACACATGCATGCATACATACATACATACATAAATACATACATACATATATACATATATATATACATATATGTGTTCATACAAATATATATATAAGCTGACACACACTTTCATACGTATATAGACACACATGCACATGCATACATACGCGCACGTGCACACACACACACACACACACATCGTACACACACAAAAACACAAAAAAACAACAAAAATATCATATATCATATTTAGCAATAAAAAAATGAAAAAAATGAAAAGAAATATTATGTGAAAGATGTATATACATACATACATACATATGAATACATACATGCATGCATATGCATGGAAACACACACACTCACACAAACAAACAAACACACACACCCACGTTACCAAAAAAAAAAAAACATTGTGCCTGTCATTATTTTTTCAACAAATGACAAGTAACAGAAGTGAATTCGGTGGCACGAAGTACACAATGCTGCATGAAATGAGGAATGAGGAAATTGGCGATGTGGAAAACATTCATGTCTCATGCAGATATGAATGACATGAAGAAATAACAAAAACAAAACTTATCATCATCATCATCATCATCATCATCATCATCATCATCATCATCATCATCACCATTACCATCATCATCATCACCATCACCATCATTATCATCACCATCACCATCACCATCATCATCATCATCATCATCATCATCATCATCACCACTATCATGATCATCATGACCATTGTCATCATCGCCATCGTGGTGGCACTCACGATTATCGTCTTCGCCATCATCATCAGCATTATTATCATTATAATCATCATTATCCTCATGATCGTTATCATCATCATCATTATAATCATCATTATTGACATCTGTCATAGTCATCATCAACATTATGATCATCATCACAATCATGATCATCTACTTCCTTGTTGTTGTTGTTGTTGGGGATGAAGTCATCATCATGAGAATCATCATCACTATTATCCTCATCATCATCATCATCGTCAGCAGAAGAAGCAGTCATGTCGTCTTTCTCAAAAGTCTTTGCAATCGTAATTATCATCATCATAAACATCGTCATATCATATTCAGCATCATCGTCATTCTCATCCTCACCAACATCACCAATATTCTCATCATCCATATTAATATCATCATCATCCGCATTGTTATCATCATCATTCTCCTCATCACCATCATCATCATAATCATCTTTGTCGTCATCATCACCATCATCATTATTATTGTCATCACTACGATCATCAACATCATCATTAATGTCATCTTTATTAAAGCTGATCATTACTATTCCTGATATTGATTTCTTCTTTACTGCCATCATTCATCACCATGTTGCCATTGTAGACTGTTTCCCCTCCATTTACC
Organism: Octopus bimaculoides; assembly: GCF_001194135.2. Lineage (NCBI taxonomy): Eukaryota > Metazoa > Mollusca > Cephalopoda > Octopoda > Octopodidae > Octopus > Octopus bimaculoides. The sequence continues at coordinate 74,110,862 of NC_068990.1, forward strand.
ACTCTTCAGTAACAATGAATATGATTTAAGAGACAACTGATATTGCACTGAATATAAAGGTAGACAAGAAAGTGGGAGGTTAACCATTTACCTTCTGACACCAACACACCATAATTTTGCCCATCTAGCTACAAGTATGAACAGACACTGTGCAGTTGAAGAAATTTGCTGTTGCTTTTAGATCCACATTAGCTCCCTTGTTCCAGCATGCCTACAAGCAAAGAACTTCTTCCTATGTTTGTCATTCCTGTCATTTTCTGTATCCAGTGCTTGAGACAGCATTATAACCCCCCCCCCTGGACAAATCAATGTACCATGTCCTAAAGTATTTATTTATTGTCAGCATACTGTAGATTATATATGTCAGACGTAGGTCCCTATTCCTGTGAGACCTATCTGCCAGCCTGGTAACTGACCAGCATGTCCATGCATGTAAGATGGCATTGCCAACACAATAGCATTTAACTTGCTTCAATGTTGCATAAACAAATGGTTAAGAACTTTAATTTGCAATCACAAAGCTGCAGATTTGATTGCACTATATAGCATCTAGGGCAAGTGGGTTTTTAACATAGCCTCTGAATAACCCAAAACTTGTGTGTGAAATTGGGTAGAGGGAAATTGTGTGGAAAACTGTTGGATGGATGTACTTGAAGTTTGGTTTCACATTTAGGCACAAAGCTACAATTTTCGAGGGAAGGAGTGAATTGAATACATCAACCCCTGTGCTCAACTGGTACTTGTTTTATCAACTCCAAAAAGGATGAAAGGCAAAGTCAACCTCGGTGGAATTTGAACTCAGAATGTAAAAACAATTGAAATGCTGCTAAGCATTTAGCAGGTATGCTAACAATTTTGCCAGCCAGCTTGTCACCTTTATTGTACTTGTAATATAAAAAAAGTCTATCCTAGCCTTATCAAGCTGTGTCATGCTGGTTTGATTGGAGAATTATGTTAACCTCAAAATGGAGTCAAGTGAAACCTTCAGTGGAGTATTGCTCTCACATCTGAGACAGAGCTAAAACTATACACACTGACTACTTGGACCACATCCAGAGAAGGGCCACCCTTTTGATTGGTATTCAATCCCCAGTGGATCTGCTTTGGCATCTGGCATACAAGCTTACTGTCTGTCTTTTTATTACTACCTTATTAGGTTCTGATCCTCAAAGCTGTCTGGTTCTCTATCTCCTCCACTGAGCTACCTCTGACTCATATGTCTCCCCTTTATTTATCGACTTTGTTGAGTCCAGCTTCCTTGGCTCTGCATTGACTATTATGCTCAGTCACCTCTGTCCAGAACATTTGCCTCCTTCAATCTTCTCTCTGCTCATGTTTTTCCTTGCAGGTGTTGACTGCAATGGTATAAATGGAACATTAACAGTGTTAAACTCACCTGTCACAGAGTGCCTGCAAAAGTCATGAGTACTGACAGTCTCCTTTGCCACACTCAGCAAGTAAGAAAGTCTCAGAGGCCACTGCTAAGTAAATATGGACACCCATTCTTCCTGTAACAAAGCATAATACAAATAAGTTTAATTGATGCCCTGAAAAATTTAACTATTGTTGATTAGTGCCTTATCCATGAGGCAAAGATGAATTTGAATTTGTTTATCATCAACATACAGTTAAGTTAAGTGACAGTCAGTTGGATTTAAAAGACTTAACAAAGGATTAACTTAATCATTTCATTAGCTGTCATCACTATTAAATCTCCTAATCTAATTGCTGGATTATCATTCCCTTGCTAACAATTCTTGTCAGTTGCCAAATAAGTAAATAAGTTTACTCTTAAATTTGGAATTGATGCTTTTAAATTAATAAAATTTATATTTGTTTTAACATTTTTATTTACAAATTTTGTCAAAGAGAATGGAGAAGAATGAACAGCATGGTCATAGAATATCATAAGCACAACTTCTGCTTGGTCAGACATGTCACAAAATTTCACAGACACCAGGGGAACCAATGCAGTTGCTGAGTTGTAGCCAAGAGATCAGAAAAGGCCTATCAGAAGGCCTCCATGATGATGGGAAGATGATTTAAGTAAATGATTTGGGCCAAGATGAAAAAGAACAGCACAATTAAGAAAAATTTGGAAACGCATTATGACCAGTGGTTCTTGTTTGCTCACCAGAGTTAAGCTATGCCAAGTCTAGATGGGTGATTGGTAGGTGTTGTAAATATTCTTCATAGGCACAGGCATGGTTGTGTGGTAAGAAGCTTGGTGGTGAGCTGGCACAAACGTTAGCGCGCCGGGCGAAATGCTTAGCAGTATTTCGTCTGGTGTTATGTCCTGAGTTCAAATTCCGCCGAGGTCGTCTTAGCCTTTCATCTTTTCGGGGTCGATTAGATAAGTACCAGTTACACACTGGGGTCGATGTGATCGACTTAATCCCTATGTCTGTCCTTGTTTGTCCCCTCTATGTTTAGCCCCTTGTGGGCAATAAAGAAATAAGAAGTTTGGTTCTCAACATCATACTTTTGGGTTCACTCTCGCTCAGGGATGCCTTGGGCAAATGTCTTCTACTATAGTCTTAGTCTGATTAAAAACTTGTGAGTGGATTTGATTGATGGAAATTGAGAGAAACCCCTTGTATATACATATATGTGTGTGTGTGTATATCTGCGTGTGCGGGTGTGTTTGTGTGTGCGTGCTTTTGTGCTTCTATTTGTCCTCCACCATTTGAAAACCAATGCTGGTTTGTTTACATCCCTGTAACTTAGCAGTTTAGCAAAAGAGACTGATAAGTGCCGGGCTTTCAAAAATGAGTACTAGGGCTGATTTGTTCAACTTAAACCTTTCGAGGTGATGCTCCAGCATAGCCACAGTCCAATGACTGAAACAAATAAATGGTAAAACACACACACACACACACACACACACATGCACGCATGCGCATATGTGTGCATGTGTGTGTAGACTAATCACAGCTGGAGGGCCTTGATCATAGGTTTACTTGATCAGTTCTGACCTGTGGCTAAACAACAATATGAACAACAACAAATGCTAGAAATCCTATTTCTTATCCTGTTATGTAGAAATCCTGTGACGAATGAGTACTCAGTTACTCAATCAGCTGAACTACCTCCTCCTATTGTACGCAAGTGGATGAATACGCCACATACATTTATATACATTTAACATAATTTTCACGTAGAATTAGTGTGGCACACTGTAGCATACTGGGGCACAACCCATCTGTCATACATCCACACTGTTTCCATCCACACGATTCACTCGCAAGGCTTTGTTTGACCCAAGCCTGTGTTAAAAGACGTTTACTCAAGATGCCAAGCTGTAGGAATGAACCTAGGACCTTGTGATTATGAAGTGAACTTCTTAACCATTCAATTTATGCTGCATCCATTGCCTCTTATCTATAAACTTCTTAAGCCCACAAGAGGCTTTCAACAGATAGTACTTATATCTGTTGCTATAGCATAAAGTAGATAAGAGATTATTAATCTCCATGTTAGATAAGAAGCTAGTTCATTGCAGATAACATTCGTATATAATCTAGTGACTATTCTTGACAGCTATGTGAGCTGAAGCAATGTAGAATTAATTGTTCTGCTCAGAAACACAACGAAATGTCTCTCAGTGGATTTCAACACAATACGTTATATGAAGGTTAGAAAGAAATGAAGCAAGTATGGTCTGCTGGATGTGTAATGTTAGTGTATAAGGAAGATGAGGTGCAAGAATGCTGAGAGAAAAACTAGATATAAAAGGAATCAGATGTGGAGTGTAAGAGAGACGATTGTGTTAATATGGACATATAATGCATGTGGATGATGAGAGTTGGGTAAAAGAAGTGCCAGGAAATCCATTTGGAAGGAAACAGTAGAACAGGAAGACTGATGAAGACATGGATAGAAGTGGGGGAATTTTTGTTCTTAGGATATTGCGACCACACAATCAAGGGTCTCAGGATTCTGAAGCATACAAACAAGATAACAAAGAAAGGTAACAATTATTGAAAAGGTCCATACAATACATGCAAGCATAGAAAAGTGGACGTTAAAATAAGGATGATATTGATTCAACTATTTCATTTCTACCTTAGTACAACAATGGTTTGTTTTACTAATTACAATAGTCACCTGCACTGCTAGGAGTAGCAACTAAATCTTTCCCTACTATGACCTATTATTTTGTAAAGTGATGAGCTGGCAGAATTATTAGCACACCAGGCAATATGCTGTGCAGTATTTCATCCATCTTAACAATCAGAGTTCAAATCCTGCCAAGGTCAACTTTGCCTTTCATCCTATTGAAGTCAATAAAATAAGGACCAGTTAAGCCTTGGGGTCTTCAGCAATGCCTTGTGAGGTGCTGAAAACAAGATAAAACAAGTAAGACATTATGGACATCCACTGGATCTTTCTCCATCGCCAGTCAACTTGGACCTCGTCTTGCCCCTGGAGTGAAAATGGTCACAGATTAGCGAGTGAATCAGCAATGCACAATGTTCCTTCACTTTAAAGTAAGTCACTTTACAAATCATCAGTCATCATTAAGGATGACAAGATAGCCCTTGTCACTTTGACACACCAACGTGATATCCAACAACAGGTCTTAATACATTCATCTAATTTAGTGTCTTATATACATTTCTGATCAAACATCCACAACACAAACCAAAATTCCATATCAGGCCATTTTGGAATATTCTAAACGGAAACAAAACATCAGCCAATATCATCAAATGGGATCAATTACTAAATCCTACAAATATATATAAATTAGTGCTCAAGCCATCTTATGCCTATGTAAGCATCAAATTTACAGAATCAAATGTTTTTTAATCTAGCATAACCTTAATGCATCGAATTTTTGAGCAACACTGGATTAATTCCCACCTAAAAATATTATTTTCTTCCAACTGAAATATCAATTTTCTGACAATTGTTTGCCACTTTGAAAAATACATTTCTTTGCTCTGAACCATTTACATTAGAACTATTATGCTTAATTTCTCACTATGACTCCCAGTCCTGTACTTATCCTAATGGATCAAAAGTTAATGTAAGGCCTCATGCTACTCTCGTGACCCTAATATGACATGAGACAAATTCGATATTGTTAGTAAGTTAAAACAGATGCTTATATTTCTGCTGTTAACTTTGATCATGTACATCATAAAAACAAATACACATATGCAAATATGTGTATATATATGTGTGTACACATCTACATATATACAGTCTTCCATCTATCTATCTGTCTATTCTTTCTTTCTCTCTCTCTCTCTCTCTCTCTCTCTCTCTCTCTCTCTCTATCTATCTATCTATCTATATATATATATATATATA
>NC_068990.1:74116802-74120091 GCF_001194135.2 Octopus bimaculoides
CACACACACACACACACACACACACACACACACACACACACACACACACACACACACACACACCATATACACACACGTATATACATATGCATATATATTATATATTTAGACAGGAGGAATTAGGTCAGTGTTACAGAAGGATGAATTGAGGTTGTGATAGGTCATAGAGCATTTCATTCTGTGAGTGAGATGCTTATATGGGAATATGTTGGTTTTGGCACTAGTTCCACATATTTGTGGAATTCAGCCATTGATCTCATGGGCAGCTTTATGATGACATTGGCTGAACATTTTGTTTAAAATATTATATACACACACATAAAATATTATATACACACAATAAATTCACATGTAGGCATTCACCTATATACATATATACACACTCAAAACATTTGTGTACACACATTCATGCACACACATTCACACATATACATATCTATATATATAATCAGTTTGTTATAGAAGATGCTCACACTGCAGATGGTACATTAAATATCAAAAATAGCTTTAGCAAATATTTTGAAATGATTTCTTAGTTTTTGTATACATATTTAATTAAACCTGATATTTTGAGTTAAAAATTCCTCTATCAAGGCCTTAAATAGCAATATACATACACATATATATTTTATCTTTTACTTGATTCAGTTATTAAACTGTGGCCATGCTGGGGCTCCACCATGAAGAATTTTGTAGTTGAATTAATCAACCCTACCTACTTATTTTTTGTAAAGCCTGGTACTTATTCTATCAGTCTCTTTTGCCAAACCACTAAGTTATGGGAATGTAAACACACCAGTACTGGTTGTCAAGCAGTTGTGGGTCTCCAAAACATACATAAAAACATGCACACAATGTCTCACTCTCTTTCTTTCTCTCTCTCTCTCTCTCTCTCTCTCTCTCTCTCTCTCTCTCTCACACACACACACACACACACACACGCGCATGCACACACACACACACACACACACACACACACACACAAATGACAGGCTTCTTTCAGTTTCTGTCAACCAAATCCACCCAACACTTTGGTCAGTCTGAAGCTGTAGTAGAAGACACTTGCCCAAAGTGTCATGCAGTGGGACTGAACCTGGAACCATGTGGTTGGGAAGTAAGCTTCTTTCCACACAGACATACCTTTGCCTATGTATGTATGTATGTATGTATGTATGTATGTATGTATTGACTGATATTTGAATAGCCATATATGTAAAGTTGTGGAAATTTGGAGCTGTGTTTGTACTCCATGGACTCTCAGTATCAAAGGGATGTGATGTGCACAAGGAAGAATTTGATTAAGCATAGCAAGTCATGGTATCCATGGTATCTGGCTGCAGTCATTCATTTCAAGTACTCATTGAAAAGAGGGGAGGCAAAATGATTCATCTAATATATAATTAGAAGGATCTTAATGTTTTTAATCTTGTTCAATGCCATGATGAAGTAAGAAGAAATACATAAACACAAAAACTCTTTTGTCTTCTCATTAATAAACAGGAAGAGATGAGGAATGTTTGCCAGCTCCCCGAATCTTAGCAGTTTGGCAAAAGGGATTGCTAGAAAAGTATTGGGGCCTTAAAGGTGGTGTTCCAGCATGGCCGTAATCCAATGACTGAACCAAGTAAATGACAAAAGATAAAATCAAGTAGTTTTTGCTGGATGGGTGAAGGAGTGTTTGGCCTTTTGAGGATTTATGAACTACTGATTTAATAATTAATGTAATTGATTCATTAACTATATTTTTAGAAAATTCTGGACTGTCAATTCCTGATTATGTAAATCTCATTAAGTTTTATCTGACAATATTTACAAAAGAATCTGTTTCATATACATCGTTTGTGCACTGATTGTTTAATACTGCCACTCTGTTGGTTATAACAGCAAGTGTTTCAGCTGACTGATCAATGAAAAGCCTGCTCATGAAATTAACGTGCAAGTGGCTGAGTACTCCACAGATGTCATTTCAAAGATCCAGCTCAACGTCCTTTCTATCTGTTGTTCTCTCTATATACAACTGGCACTCTGTCAGCTATGATGATGAATGCTCTAGTTGATCTGATCAACAGAGCAGCCTTCTCGTGAAGTTAACTTGCAAGTGGCTGAGCACTCTACAGACATACGTGCGTAGTTCTCAGGGGTATTCAGCATGACACAGAATGTGATAAGAAGGCTGGCCCTTTGAATTACAGATGCAACTCATTTTTGCCAGCTGCGTGAACTGGAGCAACATGACATAAACTGTCTTGCTGAAGGACTCAATGTCTTGCTGGAAATGGTACTCATTACATTACGATTGCGGGCCAAATATTCTAATCACTAATACATGTACCTCCCCATGATTATGTAATGGTTTGGTAGAATCATTAAAGCTTCAGACAAAATGCTTTGCAGTATTTAGTTTTGACCTTTATGTTTGGGGTTCAAATCCAGTAGCCTCTCCAGCCTGTCCAAATCCAGTGGCCCCTCACACCTACCCTATAATGTCATCCTAAAAATAAAACAATCACTTAATCAAAATATTAAAGCTACGAGATAAGTCATCATTAATTCAGAAAAATGTGACTAAAGAATTTTACCTTTAGAAAGAGTAATCTGAATGCAAAAGGGTTAATAACAATATTGAAGTTGGATTCTAAGGGCCAGGAGAGCAGGTAATATCTTAGCATTAATTTTTGATTCATTATGATAGATACAAGATTGGAAGTTGTAGCAAGGACTTAGCAGTTCTAATTCAAATGGTACATAGGAAAGAACTGGATTTTCCAAAATGTCAGCAATTATCAAAGACATGATATTACAACATGATATTACAACAAGAACAAAAATATATCTAGATAGGGAATGCTTGAGATGGTGAGAAAGTTTTTTATGTTTCGAGCCTATGCTCTTCAACAGAAAGGAACACAAGGAAATAAATATATATACATCATCATCATCATCATCATCATTTAACATCCATTGTCCATGCTGACATGGGTTGTATGGTCTGACCAGAGTTGGCAAGCTGGGGAGCTGCACCAGACTCCAGTCTGATTTGGTATGGTTTCAATGGTTGGATGACCTTCCTGATGCCAACCACTTTACAGAGTGTGCTGGGTGCTTTTACATGGCACAGCCACAAGTACTTTACAACATAAGAGGAACCAGTCTTAACACTTCTATTGCAATATATGCATGTGTGTGTGTGTGCATGTGTAGGTATGTATATATGTGTATGTGTGTGTGCGCATGTGTGTTGTGTATATGTATATGTGTGTGTGTGTGTGTATGTATATATATATATATA
>NC_068990.1:74120318-74127605 GCF_001194135.2 Octopus bimaculoides
GTGCATGTGTAGGTATGTATATATGTGTATGTGTGTGTGCGCATGTGTGTTGTGTATATGTATATGTGTGTGTGTGTGTGTATGTATATATATAGGTGTAGAAGTGGCTGTGTGGTAAGTAGCTTGCTTACAAACCACATGGTCCCAGGTTCAGTCCCACTGTGTGGCACCTTGGGCAAGTGTCTTCTACTATAGCCTCAGGCTGACCAAAGCCTTGTGAGTGGATTTGGCAGACAGAAACTGAAAGAAGCCCATCGTATATGTGTATATACCGATAAAATAACTACTAAGTTTACAAAGAATAAGTCCTGGTGTCGATTTGCTAGACTAAAGGTGGTGCTCCAGCATGGCTGCAGTCAAATGACTGAAACAAGTAAATGAGTAAAAGAGTATATATGTATGTACTTTAATGTGCATGTGTGTCTCCCTATTTTAGCATTGCACGATGGTTGTAAAAGAGCATAACTGTTGTAAAAATGGTCTTGTCCATTTCTTGTCTTGTTTGTGACATATCAGACCATGGGAAAATATTACTTTGCTTTGAAACAGATAAAATTTGGAGGCAGGTACAGCATTCCCCTATAGAAAATTTACCTCACTGAACTTTGTCTGACCTATGCAAGCCTGGGAAAGAAGATATTAAAGAAGGATAATGACAATAACGATGACAACAACGGTGATGATGACAATTATAATGATACATAACATGCTAGATGCGAATATGTTGGTTTTGGCACTAGTTACAAATTTTTATGGAATTTGGTCATTACTCCATTTGGCAGCCTTTTCATGGCAGGAATTAAGTTAGTGTTGTACATATTGGTTTCAAATTTTGGTACAAAGCCAACAAGTTTGGAATCAGAGTAAGTTGATTACATTGACTCCAGTGATCAACTGGTACTTATTTTATTGACCCCAAGAGGCGAAGTCAGCCCTGGCAGCATTTGAACTCAGAATGTAAAGTCAGAAGAGATGCTGCTAAGCATATTTTCTGATACAGTCTCAGTTCTGCCTGTTTGCCATTTTACATCTCCTGTATTGTACATATTAGAAGCACTTTCTTTATGTTTTTAGCCAGCACATAGGTTGTCTGGAATCTCTGATAAAAAATATTCAAGTGTTTTCTAAAAATAATATACATTCACTTGTTGATATCTGCAGTATCTTTTGGGCAAGGAAACTGATCATTCTACCTAGCTGGACCTGATACTTTTGCACAGGGCAAGCTTAGGGTCTTCACTAGGATAATTATTAGAAACATCCAGCAACATCAATGCATTTCAAAAAAGATAATAACAAACTCAGTATGTCAAAGCTTTAAAATTAATTATGGTTTAGATAGTAACTGAATAAATGTCTTTGTTTGTATAATTTGTTATTTACCTTTCATACTGAATTTAATGTTTTAAACAGATTTTTGCAATAATCAGCACAATTCAGATCATTAAACTTATATTCAAGTGAACTCTTTATATCATGAACTTTAAATCAATTTATAATGTCTATAAAAAAACAACGTCTTTTTTTTAATATATTTCTATGTTTACATATAGTTTTTCTATTTTTACTTCAATAGCGAATACAATTCAAACTTCCTTAAAAATAAACACTATATAATACAATTTGAAGGTGGATCCAGAAAAATTGTCGATATATATTACAAACACACAAATACACATGTGTATGCAAACATACATACATACATACATACATACATACACACACACACACACATATATATATATATATATACTTATATATGTGCTTACATACATACATATATACACACACACACACACACACACACACACACATATATATATATATATATACACACACATATATCAGTATATCTGTCTATCTATTTATCTATCTATATATGCATTATATATAATGTATTCAAACATATATGTACATATATGTACATATATTTATATACCTATATATACCTATATATACCTATATATATATATATATATATATATATATATATATATATATATATATATATATATATGTATATACACACACACACACACACACACACACACACACACATATATATATATAGATATGTATGTATGTATTGTGTGAGTGTGTGTGTATATAAATATATACATATATGTATACATGCATATGTGTGAGTATATATATATGTGTGTATATATATATATATATATATATATATATACACACACACATGTACACATACATATATACATATTTATATGTGTGTGTGTGTGTGTGTGTGTGTGTATTGAATTAACATTATTGTAGCTACTATAACAACAATATTCTTTTGACCCTTTACTTTTGTTCACAATATCCCAAGTGGAGAATTCAGTTAAAATTTTCATATATTTTTCCAAGTCACAACCCAGTAAAGCCAATGTTCTTTTTTTATTATGTGCAACAATGAACTCATAGACTTTATTAGCAAAATTTGTAAACTTGAAATAGTTTGAGTTAATTAAATATATCTGATAAAATATGAATAACATTTTTCTGATTGTTAAAAAGAAAAAATATTTTTTAAAAAATTACAATGTTATGTTCACTGATTTCTTCTTTTTTAAAAAAAAGATAAACCAAAATTTAAAAAAATATCTTTACGGAATAAATAATTTACTTCATGAAAGGCTTGCATTTTTTTTTTTTTATATATAGCAAAATACTTTGATTTATTTTATCATTTCATTTCTATCATGAACAACTGATGTTTTCTTTAATAATGTTTGATGTTCCAACAGCAACATTTCGGTTTCAAATCCTACTGCTTATTTTCATATCCCACTTAATTTAATTTAAAAGGGGAACATTGCTTTGTAGCTAAATTGTATGTTTGGTGTTCCTTTATATTTACACAATACATCAAGATAAACCATGAACAATGACTTTCAAGGTTTAAAACAATAATTTAATATACCTACAAATTACATTGCTTGTCTAGCACTTTCTACTACGTAAATAAACAGAGATACCAGATTTTTACAATACTATGTGACCAATTTATCTATCTATCTGTCTTTCTGTCTGTCTGCCTCTCTTTCTGCCTGTCTTTCTGTCTGTCTATCTATCTATTGTTTACTTGTTTCAGTCATTTGACTGTAACCATGTTGTGGCATCACCTTGAGGGGTTTTAGTCGAACATATCAATTCCTGGACTTACTTTTTTAAAACCTATTCTATTGGTGTCTTTTGCTGAACTGCTAAGTTACAGGGATGTAAACACACCAACACTGCTTGTCAAGCAGTAGTGGGAGACAAACACAGAAACACAGACGCAAATACATACACACACACATACATATATGACTGGCTTCTTTTGGTATCCATCTAACAAATCTACTCACAAAGCTTTGGTTGGCCCGGGGCTATAGGAGAAGCCACTTGTCCAGGGTGTTATGCAGTGGGACTGAACCTGGAACTTTGTGGCTGGAAAACAAGTTTCTTACCACACAGCCACAACTGCGTTTGTAATATATACATATATGTTTGTTATATTTGGGGATGGTCATATTGCTAATAAACACACATCACTATTCATTTCATCTTCACTTCAGCTTTATTATTATCGTTATTATGTGTATGTGTGTCAAAAGTACTCTAACAAATAAACTAATGATAATGATAAGGCTAAAATTAAGATCAGATAAATAGTGCATGTGTTTATTTACCATCCACAGATATATCAATATTTGTTTCAACACACGATGTCACATCAAAAATCTTGCAAATCAAATACACGACTGTATAAATATATATATATTTACAAACACACACACACATACACACATTTATAAATGTTTATAATTATATATTTTTTAAAACCAAAACAATGCAATTTATAAAAATCCGAAGTAAAACTATCAACCTGTTTTATTCTCATAAATTGGATTGATTTGGCTTTAAAAAAATCTAATTATAAATAGTAATATAAATTAGACAATACTTCATGAAAGTTATACTACTCTTATGCATACATAACACACACAGATACAGACATACACAGACACACACATACACATACACACACACATTGTCAGTTGATCATATATCCAAACAATGAACACACTCTAGAGCAGTATTGTATTTACATGAAGTTAAGTTTATGTCCAGTCATAGAGCGACCAATGGTTTTGCATCCATAACATGCTTAACTTTGTAGATAAATTGTCGGACTCTAATGGCCATAACAGTTTTCTACCTCCAGTTTGAAGAGAGTTTATAGGCCTTTGGCCATTCCAGCCTGACGAGTCATCTATAAGGCTAAACGCTTTATGAATGAGAAACCATTGGTCACTCTGTGACCAGACACATATTTAACACATATGTAAACACACACACATACACACATATCACTGTATTGATCTGACTGTTGGATGTTGTTACTCATCGATGGCCACAATGCATATCTTTGCATTGTTTTGGTTTTTGAATGATGCCACGCTGCTGGCCAACATTTTACCCCCCCCCCCCCCAAATGGCAGTCCATTGCAGGGTTGTCCAATTTACAGCTGAATAGACTGGAGCTATGGGAAATGAAGTGTTTTTCTCAAGAACTACAATACACCACTTACCTGGGAGCTGAAACCATGAACTTGCAGTTGTGTGTGCAACACCCTAACAACTAGGACAAGTGCCTTCATGTGTGTGTGTATGTGTGTGTGTATGTGTGTGTGTATGTGTGTGTGTGTGTGTGTGTGTGTGTGGCTGTCTGTCTGTCTGTCTGTCTCTATTTATCTCTCTTTTTTCCTCTCATTCATTCTCTCTTTCTTTTGATATAAATATACATATGCATACATACATGCACACACACACACACGCATATATATATATATCATGGAAATTGGATGGTAAATGATAATGATGTTGATATGTGTGTATGTGTGTACATATACGTATGTGTAGTTGTGTTTGTGTATGTAGAAAAATAGATGTAAACCTACCACACCTCAACTACAAAATTTAACTGCTTTTGCCTCTAAGCAATATAAAAATCATATTCGGTTATAAACTTATCAGCTACTAATTCCTGAATTAGAAATAAAGTGCTATAAAAACCTTCAATTACTGACTTAATTGTACTACTAATATAATTTCGAACTTTTGATCAGTGCAGTCCTAGTGTGATCCTAGATAATGTTCGTTTAATACCCTGATACCTATCACTTAAAATTCTAATGAGTCATATAGAGAAAAGAAGAAAAAAAAAAGGAAAGAAATGAAAATAAATAAGAAAAGGAAAATAAGTATACAATAATGTAAATTTCAAAGAAAGTATTTAAATGCTATATTGAACCCTATAACCTATTGTGTCACTTAAATTTTATGCGGTATAGAGAGCGATGCTGGATGAACAGATGTGGTAAAGTGGGAAGTTCACCTGATCAACTTATAGAATTTATGTTCAGAATTCAAATCCTGATGAAGTCAACTTTTTTTTTTTTCATTCTTCCTGGGTTGCTAAAGTAAGTACCAGTTATGTGCTTTGTTTTTGTTTGGAACCAGTCTTTGCTTTATTGGTAAAATATGCAATGCTCTCAAAAAAGAAAAAAAGAAGAAATTTCGGGGATAGATATAGAGAATCTCCAAGTATCAATATAAGAAATATTGATGGAATATTCCCATCAAAACTTCTACCAAGTGCAAACATAACAGGATGGATATTGTTGTTTGGGACAGATAAGAAAAAAAGTGTATATACTGTCATAGAAGTCAGCTGCCTTACTGATGTGAATATGTCTTTGAAAATTTAAGAGACAAATGATAAATATGGAAAATTGCTTCTAAACCAGTGCTTGGCAAGCTTTTTCACTTGTGATACACTTATATTCTTTTCAAAATTCGGTGGCATCCCTGAACTAAAAATATAACTAACAGTATAAGGGAAAAAATTATATTCAGGTTACACTGTGACACACCTAGCATCGTCTTTTGGTATACCAGTGTGCCATGGCATATACAGGTTACACTATGGCACACCAAGCATCGTCTTGTGGCACACCAGTGTGCCATGGTATACCAGTTGCGAAGCACTGTTCTAAGCCTTCAGCTTCTATACCTAGATTATGGATTCACATTTAAAGCAATATTTTTTTTTACTATGGGCACAAGAACTGGTTCTTATTTTATCAACAGAATAAGGATAAAATATGAAATCGACCTCAATGGAATTTGTCCTCAGAATATAAAGAGATGGATCATTTATACTAATAATAATTAGTGCACTTGGTTTTGTGAGTAAATGCCAAGGGGATAATGCCAAGGGGATAATGCCAAGAGATAAGCTGGGGTTATCAGATAAAAAAAATCAACCAATTAACATGCACATTACAAATAGAATCAGTAAGCAGAATAGTAAAAATGTACAATACTTTTTCTCAAGTTCAAAGTGTTACATTGCTTTTGTTATTTACTTTCCAACACTTGAAGCTTTGTATCTTTGTTAGAAACTAGTTCTTTCCTTACAAGAAAACTTCAAATAATTAAAAATCAGAGATTACTTACATGCATCACTACCTCAATGATATCTTTGAAAGAACCTTGAAGTTTGAAGAGAAATTCAAATAGCAACTATGAGGAGAAGATTCATTCCAGTAAAAGTTCTATCTCTCTAACTATCTATCTAATTATCTATCTACTTATCTATCTATCTATCTATCTATCTATCTATCTATCTATCTATCTATCTATCTATCTTTCTATCTATGCGTCTATATATATATATATATATATATACACACACATACATACATACATACATACATACATACATACACACACACACACATATATATATATGTACATTCATATCTACATACATATATGCAAATAGATAAATAGACACAGAGAAATACAGATATATATAAAAGTACATGTAAAATAAAAATTTTCACTACAAAATACAAGAATACAAATTTATGAGATGTTTGCCAGCTTCAATAAGCTTTGGTGTTTCATTAAAATTGCCGGAAAGAAAATTGTCATTTCTTGGTGCAACCATTAGCTATAAAATACATCTATTTCACAAGTACATAAAATATCTGTATAATTTATTTCTGAATAATTGAAAATAAATTCCATGCACCTTTAACCAGCTTTTGCAGTGTTAATTTCTTTATTTTCACACATTTTCCTTTCAAAATGTATTTGTCTCATTTACACAACCTGAAACGTAATATTTAGTGGATAGCTTCAATTTTATATTTTTACACCTCAAAGCTTATTTCTCTTTATCGTACATATGTATATATATATATATACATATATATATATATATATATA
>NC_068990.1:74128369-74129904 GCF_001194135.2 Octopus bimaculoides
GACACTTTACAATATATTAAAATTTGTAGCATTTTAATTTCTTTTCCAATCATATGTCCATTAAAGTTTTTATTTCTTATTACTAACTCAATAGGCTTCTCGACATTTTAATAAGAAAAGCTAGAATGAGTGTGACATGTTGAATGATTCATTCACCTGTTTATTTTCTTCTCAATGCTTTAGGTGAGCTAAAATAATCTTTAGGAGCAGAAAGCATGCAAAGTCTTGAGTGTATCTTGAACATACTTTTAAAATAGTGTCATGTATACATAACACTACAGATATGTGTGTGTGCTTGAGCATATATCATCATCGTCGTTTACCGTCCATCTCCTGAACAGGCATGGATATGATGGTTGACAGGAGCTGACCAGGATGAAAACTATCCTAGGCTATGGTGTCTGTTTTGGAAGTGTTTTTACAACTGGATGCCCTTCCTAACACCAATCCCTCTGCATTTGTGTGTGTGTGTGTGTGTGTGTGTGTGTGTGCATGTGAGTGTAGATATATATATAAGTGTATATATAAGAAGAATGTTTATAATTCAAGTCATAATTATAACTAAGAGGGTTTCAAAACCCTTACATGTTTAGAAATAGCAATCAAAACCGCTATAAAGCCATTTAAATCACTCATATTATTTCTCTTCACTATAAATGTCTGTGGGCAACATGACAAATAGAATCCACAACTTAGAAATAACTTGTTAATTCCCTATTGCAATTTCGTCATTAGGGATCCATATTAAGGAATCCATTCATCTCATCTGGGGAATATCAACACAAGACCTTACCTTGGGGCTAACACATATCCCGGCCGGCAAGAGAAACTTGAATGTGTAGATAGAGGTTGACACATTTCTCTTGCTGGTCGTTAGCATGTTAGCATGTTAGCCCCAAGGTAAGGTCTTGTGTTGATTTCTATCTATAGGAATATTCCACTGATGAATATTCCCCTGAGGGCATATTCTGCTCTAATGTTTTAGAGTGTGCTTTTCGACATGTTCAAGAAAGAACATGTCTCCACTACAACATAGAAGAACTTCTATGTTTTTTGTTTATCTCCTTAACTTCTTGGAGATTTTAGGTATTATCATACTAATGTGTCCATCTTTTCTAACTTAATTAAATTCTATGTCTTTGTGCAACTGAGGATTGGTCTGCATTTTAAATTGATGTAATGATAATATTGTTCAATTAAATGGAGTTGCATGAAACGATTGTACTGCATTACCTCTGGATATTCTTGTTGCTTATTTTGATTTATATATATGAATGGGAGAAAGAGAGCCTGCCTTATGTCGACCCAATAGAGGGACCAGCTATCCGAGTTGATAGTACCAGGGTAGATAAAGCAATTAAGAGTATGAAGACCGGGAAAGCCCCCGGCCCATCAGGAATCACTGCAGAGATGCTCAAAATATCTGGCAGTGTTGGCTATAGCCTAGTCACCCGTATTACGAACCAGGTGATACACGAAGGAGTCATACCCTATGACTGGTGTAGCAGCATCATAGTCAACTGCTACAAAGGTAA
>NC_068990.1:74132904-74133353 GCF_001194135.2 Octopus bimaculoides
ATATATATATATATATATATATATATATACATATATATATATATATATACATATTTATATATATATACATATACATGCATATGATATATATGAAGGGCTACTTTCAGTTTCTGTCTATCAAATTCACTCACAAGACTTCGGTTGGTCCAAGGCTATAGTAGAAGACACTGGAACCATGTGATTGAGAAGCAAGCTTCTTTATTGTATGTAATGATTCAGATTCAGCTGAATTGGGTACTTAAGGTGAGATAGCAAGTTAGTCCGGTATTGTCTGCACAACTCTAAGTTAAGTGAATAAAAAGTAAATAAGTAACAAAGATGTCCAAGTATCAGTGCATATATACATACATATATACATACATATATACATATGCATACATACATACATACGTACATATATACATACATACAGATATATATACATATATATATATATATATATATATATA
>NC_068990.1:74136372-74146264 GCF_001194135.2 Octopus bimaculoides
ATATATATATATATATACATACATACATGCATATACACATAAAGACCAACTGTGTACAGTAGTAGAAATCAGTTGCCCAGCAGATGTCAACGTAAGACTAAGGATCAGCAAAAAAAAGAGAAGAAATCAAATGTTGAACTATTGAGAAATTTATAGATCTCCTCCAGGGTTAAGAAGTTTAGATTTATACCCAGAATTTTCGGCACACTTTGATAAGTAACATTCTGCCTCAAAAGAATTCTTGAAAAATTAGGGGTCTCCAAACCAGAAAAGAGAAGTTAATTAGAAGATTAAAGATCATCAATGGAACTGTTAAAATATACAAAACATTCCAAAAGTTTAACATTCAGATGTGCATTAGACATGTAACTATATACATGAGAATACATAAAACATACAAATTTACACATGCACTTACACATGCAAATATTGCACACAAACATGCAGACATGCACAAATGCCCTGCTGATGTTTAAAGTTCTAATGAAGGATCCTTGGATAAAGCTTTCTGCATTGACAAAAAATCTAGAATTAAAATTAAAATAACATACATACATATATGCATGCATACACACACATGCATACATACATATATACATAAGTATACATACATACATGCATACCTACATACATAAATATATATGAGCATGTCTAGACATACAGCTATATGCATGAAAGTACATACAAAAAATACCCTCTTGATGATGTTGAAATTCCAATGAAGAAGTCTTGGATCTACATTAGAAACTGACTCTTTCTCAATTGGCAAGAAATCCAGAAATAAACTGAATAACGACATACTTACACACATACACACACACACACACACACACACACACACACACACACCTACATACATACATACATACATACATACATACATACATACATACATACATACATGCATACATACATACATACACACATTGGTTACTGTGTATTAAAGAGGAGAAAATTATACAAATTTTTTCCAAGCAAACTTCATCTGAGCACTCAGAGAGTGCAAACCTCTGCTAAAGCAACACCAATGTCCTCTCATCGATTAGCCAGGGAATAATTTTAAAATGAGGATATCTGAAATAAATTCGATTGCTCTCACAAACAAGAATACTAAAAATGAACCTGACTGCCCTCAAGAATTAAGTAAAAAAAAAAAAACAGGAAAAATAATCCAGAATCCTTGTCGTGTACCAGATCGATCCCAAAATGTAATCAGGTTGTGCCAGTCACGAGGCCAAACATCCCTGAAAGTTTCATCCGAATCCATCTGGCGGTTCTTGAGATATCTTGTCCATGGACATACAAACTAACAAGCATGACTGAAAACAGTACCTCTGCCTTTGCTGAGGTGAAGGTAATAAATACGGATATCTACTCACAAAAAATGTTATGCCCAGCCATCCTTTTAACATACTTGGCTAAGAGCCAATTGGTTTGTACTAATATCACACCACTAGAATGGCACAGTGTGTGCCCAGTCCACCTAAGGAAAAGGGTTGTAATGAAGCAGGAAACCCTGAAAATTTCATGGGAGTTTTCATTAATTTATAGAACTGAATTCAAATCTTGTTATGGTTATATCTTGACAGAGAGTGGCTACACAATCAGCTTGATTTGCACTTGATACACTATCATCATCATCATCATCATCATCATCATCACCATTGTCATCATCTTCATCATCATCATTACCATTGTCATCATCTTCATCATCATCATTATCATCTTCATCACCATCAGCATGGTCATCATCATCATCGTCATCATCATCATCATCATCATGGTCATCATCACCGTCATTGTCATCGTCATCATCATCACCATTATTGTCATAACGATCAACATGACCGACAACACCACCATCATCATCGCTGTCATCATCATCATCGTCGTCATCATCACGGTCAAGATCATCATTTTGATGTCTGCTATTCCATGCTTGGATGGGTCAGATGGGGTTCAATAAGGCAGAGATTCTACAGCCAGATACCCTCTCCTGTCACCAACTCTCACCTGAATCCATGCAAAGTTTTATTTTCCCATGGCAAGACAAGTTTTCCATGGAAGGCTGGAAGCAAATGATGATTGTTTACTACCATCAAATGATGAATAAACAAAGATACACACACACACACACACACACATGGTGTTATACAAAGCATGTGTTTGACGCAGCCTTGCAGCTCACTGGATCCTGTCAAACCTGCCAACTCATACCATTATGGGAAATAGATGTGAGATGAAGATGATGATGTAAGAAGCTTGATTCCTGACCATATAGTTCTGGGTTCAGTCCCACTGTGTGGCACCTTGAACAAGTGTCTTCTACTATAGCCTCAGACCAGTCAAAGCCTTGTGAGTGGATTTGGTAGAGAGAAACTGTAAGAAGCCCATTGTATATATATATATATATATATATATATATATATATATACATATATATATATATGTATGTATGTATGTATGTGTATGTATATGTTTGTGTGTCTGTGTTTGTCCCCCCCCCCGCCACTATTGCTTGACAACCAGTGTTGGTGTGTTTATGTCCCTGTAACTTAGCAGTTCAGCCAACAGACCGATGGAATAAGTACTAGGTTTACAAAGAATAAGTCCTGGGGTCGATTTAAAACAAGTAAAAGAGCAAAAGAGTGTGTGTGTGCATCTGTGTGTGAGCGTGTGTGTGTGTGTGTGTGTGTGTGTGTGTGCACGTGTGTGCATACACGTGAGATTGTATATTTGTTTGTGTCTCCTCGGCATGGTGTCAAATGATATTTGTAAATGAGCATCGCACCAACACAGTGCTCATTTTTGGTCTTCTACGAAAACGTTTATACATGCTAAGAAAAGTACTGCATTCGAAATCAGTTGGGAACAAGCAGGGCATGCTACTTTAGAAAAATCTGTTTTAATGAATTCTGTCTCACCTATGCAAGCAAAGAAAAGTGAATGTTAAAACAATGATGATGATAATGATGATGATAATGATGCAGAGGAGGAGAAAGAAGAAGATGATGATGAGGGAGATGATATGGTGGCTTCATTTTATCTATTATTTATTGTTGTGGGCAATAAACCTTATTTAATTATCTATACATCTACATTTCATCTGCATTTTGTTTCTCCTTCTTATGAACGTTCCTAATGATGTTGAACAAACTTGAACCTCAACATCGAATTTCTCTTCTCATGAGCATTTAGCCTGATAAGTAATAAAAAAGAAAAGAAAAAAAAATTATTCTCATGTGGGGAAACAATTCTTATTTCTGTGAGTAAATAGCTCTTATTCAGACATTTGCCAATTTTAACCAATATCCTCTGATTAAAAATATTTCAGAAGGCAAGGAAGAAAACTAAATATCTTCAACTAAAATTTTGTGTCTACTAACAACCAATTTGAGGAAAAAACTGTCTTCTTGTTAAAATATGTAAGTTATTCTATTTATAGATTTGGTTTACACTGTGGCCTTTGACATACATTCTCACACATATACTTACATTTTTATCTACATAGATGTGAGACAACTGATAATTATTGAACATCATCCTATATGATTTTCCTCTCTTCTGGTGTTTTGCTATTTGAAACCATTTAAGAATGGAGAAAAAATATTCTTTTCTACTCTAGGTACAAGGCCTCAAATTTTGGGGGAGGGGACCAGTTGATTAGATAGACCCCTGTATGCAACTGATACTTAATTTATCGACCCCTGAAAGGATGAAGGGCAAAGTCAACCTCGGCAGAATTCGAACTCAGAACATAAAAACTGACGAAATAGTGCTAACCATTTCACCCAGCATGCTAACGTTTCTGCCAGCTTGCTGCTTTTATGAAGAAAAAATATTGTAGCATGATCGTTGTGAATGAATCCTTTAATACCATAAATTCAGAATTATATAAATTTATTAAATTATGAATTAAAAGCTACTTAAAATTCGTAATTTTATTGTCTTTTACATATGCTATGCTCTGGCACATCAGCAAATAGACGTTACTCTATTTGCATATAAGTCTTAGACCAGTGATTCATTTCACTTTGAGGTGATCTAAGTACGTGATATTGCAGAGCTACAATAATGGCAAAATATCAATATATACCATTCTTGGTCACTTCAGGGTGAGTTGTCTTACCTAGTTTAGGACACTCAGTGCTCTTTAACACTGAGTATCATGTAGGGGGCTTTCTCTGGATGCTATGTCGCAGCACATGGGTGTTTAAACAAAACATACACTATGTATGTGGAATGGATAGTGTTTTCCTTTCTAGAGCTGCTTTTCATTTATAATTTCATTTTCTTTCATATGTGCTACTGTGCAGTACATCAGTAAATAAACTTCACTTTATTTTCCTATAAGTTTCAAACCAGCAATTCATTTTGCTTTGAGTTGATCCAAACATATGGTACTGAGGAACCATAATAATGCTGAAACATTGATATCTACCATTTTTGGCCAATCTGGGGTGAGCTATCTCACCTGGTCTGGGAAATTCAGTGTTCTTTAACACCTGGTATCATGTAGGGAGCTTTCCCCAGACATTATCCCATAGCAAATGGGCATTTAAACAAAACACAATCACTATGAATGTGCAATCAATAATATAAATGAATAAATGAAGATTTAAATTCAACTTAATTAGAAATTACAAAAATTTAGAATAAAACAGTTGAACCATTTAATATGTTGTACAAGGGATGGTCTTTTCTAGAAGTGACTGACATTAATTTTTAGGGGAACTGTCTTCTACTCTAGACCCAATGTGATCAATGCTTTGAAAGTGGATTTGTAAAATGGGAAAAAGACTATACAAAGCTCATCATGGATTTAGTTATTATTCATGACAAGAATTCAAACCACTTCAAGACATCTTCAGACATCTCCAGACATCTCCTCAATTGAGAAAGGAAAAACTATGGTGTTATTTCTGTAATCTCAAAACTAAAGACTCAACCAAAACACAGAACTGCTTGACACACTTCCACTCATACATCTTTTTCTCCAGTACATGGAACAAAGAAACATAAGAGTGGTGACAAGGACCATCAGAAATGATGTAGATCTGTGGGTTGGAATCACATTTGTTTTTTAATCAAGGTATGAGGAGTGGTTAAAGGAGTGTTCATGAGAAGCAATATGAGGTCAAGGACTCCAAAGGTCACAAGGTCACAAAATCATATTGGCACTATGCTCAGTTGAAAGCACTGAAGTAAAGGCTATGAAATTCATGACAGAGAACAAAGAAATTAGTTGCTACATCTGTCATAGTAAGGAATTCCAGCCATGTTTTGTTGTTCACTACTTCAACAGCTCCTTTATAGAATCCAGTGGCTAAAGACATTATCAGGAGGAACCATGTCCGGTGTAGGCCCCTACTCTTCTACCGTTTTAGACGTGGTGGAGCCCCCACTTTCGGAGATATCTTCAGTTCTGGTGTTGAGTGCGTTTTTTTTCTTTCTCCTTTTTTCTTTTGTTGTTTGGTTTCATTTTGGAGCATTTTCTCCCGAAGAACTAGAAAAACAGGCAAAAAGAAAAAAAGTGACAATCAAAGGTATATGTAGTAATGGTGGTCGTGGTGATAGTAGTAGTAGTAGAAGTAGTTTCAGTTCTATAGCACAAGTACAAATCCACTGTTTATGCCTGTGAGAGAATTTTTCTATTAGTTTTAAAGGGAAGAAAAGATGGATAATCACAAGTGAAATGTTTCTAAAATTGAGTTCTCAATGACAGAACCAAAATTTAGAATCAATAACCAGCAGTCCTGTACTCTATAAACACCTAAACCCCCTAACCTCCCATGAAGCACATGTCTCAGTATGGCCACATTCCAACTACTGAAGCCAGAATACAGTTGAGTGGGCGAGCATAATAGCACAAAAACTTACAACCATGTTTAGTCATATCAAGAAAACATAAGATATATTCTGTATAGGTGATTTAATAAACATATATATGAGAAGGTTTGTTTTATTTTCATGAAAGACAAACTCTTCAACTCTATAATTGCTTTCAAAATAGTTATCTGCTGCATAGTCTCCAGGGGAACTTAACGCATAAAGGCATCATTCAACTATTTATTATAAGTGTCTCGTTTGGGAAATTATTTTGTTCCAGACTAATGCTGATCAATGATTTTTAACAAGTTCTTCATAACTACTTGAAACTTTTCTCCTGGTCTCTGTCTACCAAGACACTATACAACATTTCAGACAATTTTGATACTAATTAGTAGACTTGCCAAAAATAAAACATTTTCATTTTGCTTCATTTTCATGTTTGTTTTGTTTTGTTATTGTTTTTCTGGAGGTTTCTTTTCTTTTTAACTCCCGCTAATTCTTCAATTCTTATATAGCTTATTGTTATAAATTCTTCCACATTGAAAGAAAAAGACTTGAAGAAGAAGCAACCAAAATACAAAAAAAAAAACAAAAAAAAAACAATTAAATACCATTCTAAATCTGAATAATTACTTTGATGTAACCTCCATACTATTATTTGCTTTTCTTTATTTTTGTCTTAGTTATATTCTTTTATTTATTTGCTTTGGGTTTTGGTTTTGTTCTTCTAGAAACTGTTTCATTTAAGACAAATTATGTTGGGAAAATGAGCAGCAGTTCACTTAATTACATATATTTTTGAAAGAAATATTGTAATTTTGACAGTGTAAATGTGAAGGTGTAACCAAGTAATAAATATTGAGAACCAGGTATAAATTTAATGACATGATGTTGCTGTTGTTGTCATTGTTGTTTAGCTTCCCATCCCCACTCCTTGTAGAACCAAACAGGCATATGATAAAGGGCATTCTAGTCATAACCGCCCTGTTTTTTTTATTTTTATTTTTAAAACAAGTATTAGTTGAGCACTGAGGTTATTGTAAATGACTTATCCCCAATCCCTAAATTACTAGCCTTATACCAAAATTTAAGCCATTATCATTATTATTATCATTATATCTTATTTTGTCAGCCCTCATGGCTAATAAAGAAAGGATTATTGTTATCATAATTATTATTATTAATGCGGTGAGCTGGCAGAATTGTTAGCACGTTAGGCAAAAATGCTTAGTGGCATTTTGTCCACCTTTATACTCTGAGTTCAAATTCTGCCAAGGTTTACTTTGTCTTCCATCCTTTCAGGGTTGAACACTAGGGTGATTGTAATTGATTTTTCCCTTCCCTTGAACTTACTGGCCTTGTGCCAAAATTTGAAACCAGACCCAGGAAGACCTGGGATGAGGTGGTGAAGCACGACCTTTGAACATTAGGCTTCACCGAGGCAATGACTAGTGACCGAGACATTTGGAAATATGCAGTGCATGAGAAGACCTGGCAAGCCAAGTGAGACCATAACCCGTGGCCTATGCCAGGGATGTAGCCAGCCCATTTATGCGTACCTTTCCTTCATTGGACACTAAACACTGCTTGCGAAGACCTGTTGAGGAAAGGTGGAATTGAAATCGAATCAAATTCGATGACTGGCACCTGTGCCAGTGGAGCGCTGAGAGCACCATCTGAGTGTGATCATCGCCAGAGCAGTTGACTGGCTTCTGTGCCTGTGGAACATAAAAAGCACCATTCGAGCATGATCGTTACCAGCGTCGCCTTACTGGCACTTGTGCCGGTGGCACATGACAAAGCACCTCAGTAAGGTCGTTGCCAGTGCCGCTGGACTGGCTCCTGTGCAGGTGGCATGTAAAAAACACCATTTGAGTGTGGCCATTGCCAGTACTGCCTGACTGGCCTTTGTGCATGTGGCACATAAAAGCATCCACTACACTCTCAGAGTGGTTGGCGTTAAGAAGGGCATCCAGTTGTAGAAACTCTGCCAAATCAGATTGGAGCCTCGTGCAGCCATCTGGCTCGCCAGTCCTCAGTTAATTCATCCAACCCATGTAAGCATGGAAAGCAGACGTTAAATGAGGATGATGATCATCATCATCGTCATCAATGCACAATTAAATGTAAAATAAATATAATAATTGATTTAGATAACTGATACCTTTTCATTTCTTCATTTTTTTCTCCATATTTTAATTCTATGTGATCAGTCAGTCAGTTAGAAATAGCAACTAAATTTCTTCTAAATTATAATAAATCATATCTATTCTCATAAAAAAGTAAGCATTGTACAATGTGCTCTTAGATATATAATGCCTTAAAAAGATTGGATAGTCAATGCTAGAAGGTTTTGCTGAGCTTTCAGTAACTGCAACATCATAATGAATGTATTATCAGCCAATGCAGGAGCATGTATGTGTTTATTTGACTTGCTACAACTAACCACAAAGTTTTTCTCAAAGCACAATGTATAGTCTTACAAACAGAGATAAACGTTAAATAATGAGATTATTGATTTTTAATATCTTGAAGAAAGAATAGCATGGACACAATCATAAGTCTTCATGATCAGTACAAGTGCTGTCTTGGAGTTGATTTGGGTCTAAGCAATGGCAAAAACTATTTATAAAAGTAAAGTAATAACTAGCACTATATCAAACTCTACCACTGTTAGAAATAGCTGCCAAATCTCCCTTAAATCATACCTTTCCTCATCATAAATAGGAAGAATGTATAGGAGAAAGTGTCTTAGATATATGATGCCTAACAAAATGAGGGAATGGTCATGAAGGCAATATGTTTGGTCATATGACTGTTATGTATTTTATACTCCAATTGAATTGGTTGAGTAGTTCGATCACCAGATAATTTCTTTTCAATGTCGAGTCTGGAGGAAGGGACAGTGCCCATGACTTTTGCTGAGAATAGTAAGTTTGATGGCTTTTCATTAAGTTCTATTTAAATTATTGATGGAAAGACATGAGTAGGGAGAAGATCCGAGAGGGCTGATGGTCCGGGGACAAAACATTGCATGCAGTTGTGAGTGGATGCAGCAAGGGGTACAAAGTGTAGAGAGACACAAATATGGGAACAGAGGCACTTATAGAAGCAATAGAAAAGACATAAAGGCCCATCATCAGGCCAGAAGGCAGAACATACATGTGAGTGACTGAATGCCAGTCAGTTAAATGACCCTTCTCTAAATGGAATTAGTATTTATGATTCCTTGAAGTCTGAACTTAAATCTGGCTGAGGTTAACATTACCTTTCACTCTTTCAGAGTCAATAAATACAGGGTGTCCCAAAATTAAGGCAAATGAAGTTTGAGGCTATAATAACTATCAACAAATGTGATAAAATATGAAAATCTATATATATAAAAATAAGAATGTGTGTCTGTATGTCTGTCTGTGTGAATCCCTAAAACTCGAGAACTACGCAACCAATTTCATTCAAATTTTACAGATGCCTTACTTAGGGTTCCAGTTGTGTTTTAGTCAAAAAAAATGTTAACTTCTTGCAGAGTTCAAGCCCACGGAAACATAATATCTCCTCCACTATTTAAGTACTACGTGTCAAAAGTGAAACAAAAAACACTCATGTCAAATACTTTCACTTTAAAAATGAAACTATTCTACAAACTAAAACAATCACATTTCGATACTGTAATGACAGATACTTTCAGAGAGAGAGAGAAAGAGAGAGAGAGAGAGAGAACGAGAGAAAGAGAGAGAGAGAGAAAGAGAGAAAGAGAGAGATGTATATGTATACATATAGATGTATATGTACACGTATATGCATATATATATATATATATAGATATAGATCTATATGCATACATGTATATGTATACACATGTGTAGATGTACATATATATAGATGTACATGTAATATGTACACATATATACATATATATACATGCATACAGATATCTATACATATATACACCCATCACACACAAACACATGCACACAAACACACACATTAGTCATTTGTTTTCTTATCCAAAACTACTGAACGGATCTTTATGAAATTTGGAAATTATATTCTATGTATA
>NC_068990.1:74146379-74152210 GCF_001194135.2 Octopus bimaculoides
ATACTTACATTGTGATTTCTGCAATGTGGTGCATAAATTGTCAAGTAAATGAGACGCATCTTTGCCTCCACTGATTCACTTGCAAAGTGTTGAGTAAAATTATTTCGTTGCAGACCTCCTTTGGGTCTTTTTATTATCACTACGACACACATAGTCCCCAGTTGGTAACATTAATTCCAAGGCCCTCCTAGATGAGAGACTGGCATTCCACTTAATGTCTATGTTCCATGCTGGCATGGATTGGAGAGTTATTAATGTAGAAATATGGTATCGTAGCTACTAACAGTTGAGGGTTGCGTAGTCTAGACGGCGTTTTTAGATTTCATTATTCTCTTTAACCCGGGCAAAGCCGGGTATTTCTGCTAGTTATTCATAATTATAGAAGCTTAGGGTGTCTTCTTTTTGTTTCATTTCAGATTTATAAATTAGATAAAAGCTATTGACCAAAATATAATCGTAACCTTTCACAAAGGAGGCGAAAGTAATACAGCTATAGCAAAAAAGCTTAAAATCAACCAAACAACAGTCTGGAAAATAGTCAGAAAATTTCAAGAGACTGGTTCCATCGCTGATCGACTTGGACGTGGCCAAAAAAGAAGTGTGTAGACCACTCAGCTTATCAAAAGATATGGTGAAATTCTTGTCATTTCATTAGAAAACTGGCTGCCACAGCAAAAATAAGCTGAACATCAATATATTGAATGTTGAAAGAGGATCTCAGGACTCAACCATCGTGAGCTCGAGCAAGTTTATAAAACCATGAAACTGGAGAGAAGTCGTCTTATCTTCCATAAGATTGCTGAAGACATGTTGGTCAGCCTAGTGCTCACTAATGAAAAGACATTTGTCATCAAACAGGCAGTAAACCACCAGAACGATCGACTTTGAAGTGTATCTAGCTCTGTCAGAGGTAGACTAATAAATCGATGTCAAAACCCACAGTCAGTTGTGGTTTTGGCGGTAGTGACAGCCACTGGAAGGTTTCATCTCATTTTTGTGCCCTCAGATTTTAAAGTTAACGTCCAGCAATACATTAGAGATATTTTGGAAGCTGATCTGCTTCCATGGGTGAATGAGCACTTTCAAGGCACACCTTGGAGCCTCCAGCAGGACTCAGCACCATCCCACAGCTCCAAACAGACACAACACCGGATTCAGAAAAACATTCTGCCATTCACAGGCAAGGATGTATGGTTCTCAAGAAGCCCTGATCCTAAACTGCTGGATTTCACTGTTTGGTTCATTTTGGAGACAATGGTTTTGAGCGCCCCTCATGCTTTGCTCAACGCTCTGAAGACAATACTGTGCCAAGAATCAGCTTTGATTCTGCAAGAACAGCAGTGTGCTGCATGTGAAGCATTCGCACCGAGACTTAAGTCTGTGATTCAAAATCTAGGAGGTTATTTTGAATAAATGTGGTAGTGTCATAATTGTGTTTCCTTTATCATCGCATTGCAATGCTCAGACCCAAAATATAACAATATTTTGGTTTGGCAAAATTGAAAAAAGTTGGTTGTCTTAATATTGGGACACCCTGTATTGTATCAGTTCAGACCAGTGACAGAATTGTTGGTGTTTGTTGAGATACCTTGTGGTATCTACTCTGTGTTTCTCTGCATTCTGACAGCAATGACATAAAGACAAAGCTGAGTAAAGGAGGACCCCCTGCTTATCTCTCGGACAACATTAATTGTATGGAAAGGGAAGGTGTGCGTTTATGGGCAATAGCTGGTCTTCCATAAAAAAAGTTTGGCCTAGATTTGTACAATCAAAAGGAACTTTCCTGATGCAGATCAACTACCCCTAAAAGGCAAACAAAGATAGCCATATAAAAGCCAGTTTGTCAGTGACCTGCCAACCCCTGACAAAGTTTACAACCCATACCAGCATAGAAAACAAATGTTAAATGATGATGATCATGATGATGATAATGAACAGCTTGTCTGAACCTAAATTTGATGTTTAGGACTTAGGACATATTTTAGAAGTTAGGCATCAAAATATATTTATAATCTTTAAGCCAGTGGGGAAGGAAAGGGCTTCTGGTATAGGTGTGAGAAAAGAATCCTCCAATTGGTCACCTGGCCCAAATGCTTGTAACAGAGTGGATCTGCTAAAGCACCCAGTGTGCAAGGCAGCATGCTGAACTGAACAACAGATTAAGTCTACTGTCCATGTTTAATTCTTTACAAATTCCAATACCAGACACTGTCCTAGTGTCTTCAAATGGTTGCACAAATAAATATAGAAATTAAATATCTGAAAGCACAACCAAATGCAACTAAAATTGAGAAAAGTTCACAAATAGCCACAACTACATGAGATTATGAAGAAAAAAGTAAATAAGTAAACAAATAAGATAAATATAAAAATATATTTATTTTATTTTTTAAGACAGTTTATTCAGTTATTACCATTTTCTTTATTTTAACTTGCATTCATTTGTATTTTGAAAAGTTGATACTTTTGTTTCCTACATCATTCCCCATTGGCACAAAATGAATATCAATTATCAAAAACCAATTTACAAAAGAAAAACAAACAAACAAACAATAAGCTATAAATAGTTGTATTTATAGTATAGTAATAGTTGTAGTGTCAGAAGTAACAGTAGTAAAACAGAAAAATCAGAAAATAGAATATAATAATAACAAATGTAAAAGATTATAATTTTGAGAAAAGCAACTTAACATTCTTCTATGGAAATCTGTTTTTCATTCTCAAAACTGTAGCAAATTCTAAGACTATTTTTGGACAGTTTGAATTTTTTATTGCAAAAATTGCTTACTATTATGCATATTGATTATTATTATTATTATTGTTGTTGTTGTTGTTGTTGTTGCAGTATAGAAGTTACAACCATTACTATTATTGTTATTATTATTATCATTTTTATTATTATTGTTATTGTAGCTAAGATCAACAGTGACCATGTCAAGGTATTTAAGTTGTGGGATTTAGTGAAAACAAGTCTCCTCAACTCTCAAATGTTTTGAGAATAATCTTTGCAGGAATAACAAATAACAATTTCTGGCTATTTTGTTTATTGAGATCACAATTTCAATATCGCTATGTTTCTCAAAAGGTTGTTTTGATTTTGTTTCTGTTGGATTTTATGACAACACAGATACACTTTCACTTCCATGTCACATATTTTCTTAGTTCTTATTCTAAATTCAGACACTTTCTAGCTTTTCTCATATATTTAGCTCTGACTCTTGTTATCGTAGCACAAAGAAAAATTGATGATGTTGCATACCGTGTGTATTTTTCTTTTAGCATTATTATTCACTAATCTAGTATCTGTGCATCTATTACATTCATAGTCAGGTTGCATTGAAACCCCAACTGGATCGTCTAACAGTCGTCGTCGTTTAACGTCTGCTTTCCACACTAGCATAGGTTCGACGATTTGACTGAGGACTGGTGAAACCAGATGGCTACACCAGGCTCCAATCTGATTTGGCAGAGTTTCTACAGCTGGATGCCCTTCCTAACGCCAACCACTCAGAGAGTGTAGTGGGTGCTTTTACGTGTCACCCGTACGAAGGCCAGTCAGGCGGTACTGGCAACGGCCACGCTCATCTCGCTCGAGAAACCTCATGTGTCACCTATTGAACAAGGGATGTTTCCCAGAATAATTTGAATATATAACTTATGAAATGTTTCCTGCAATAAACCAAATATATAGAATATGGGATATTTCTTGCAAATAAACTGAATATACAATATGTGGGATATTTCCTGGAATAAACTGGATATATTCAATGTGGGATATATTCTATAATATACTGACTGTATAGAAAATGGGATCTTTCTTGTTATAGACTGAATATATAGAATGTGGGCTGTTTATTAGGAATAAACTGAATATATAAAATGTGGTGTGTTTTCTGGAATATTTCCTGGAATAAGCAGAATGTCCTGAATGTGAAATGTTTTCCTGGTATAAAATGTATTCATAAAACATGAGCTAGTTCAAGGAATTAATTGAATATATAAAATGTGACTTGTTTCTACTGATGTTATTTAAAATATGCATGGAATTTTTAAATGATTTACTATTCTGAAACCTTCTGTTAACATAATGGTGGTTTCCTTAAACCTTCTAAATGTATTTGGAAGAAAGTTGGTGCAGTTATCTTCTGATTTTGAATTTGTCTATATTTTTTAGCAGTTTAGGGAATAGTGTTATTTCTGACATGTTTCCAAGGGGCCAATCACATACTCATTGTATTTCTGTTGGTCTGAACGACAAGGGACAAAATTGAATTTCTAGCTTCTCAAAGATGTTTTTACTGTTCATTAATATACATTAGGGAAAAGCATAAAGGACTTCACACATATACACACAAATACACAAACACATATATACATTTTATAAATTTGATAAATATTAATGCACAAAACTCTTGGCTCTTGAGTCACTCTTTAACTTCTGCCAATCATTAATAAAAATCATACACTCATGTTTTGAGTTCTATTTTTCCTGTTTGCATCAACAAACCTACATTTCATTTATATATCATGTGAGTAGAAAGGTTTGAACTTGCATATCTCTTTTCAAAAACTGCTAAAGCTAAAAAAAAAAAAAATTAAATCACAGAAAAATATATTAAAAGAATTTATGAAGAAGCAAATATATACACTTTCTTGTTTTCTCATTCTACCTACTACTTATCTAGTCTTAATTCCATGACATAAAAATATTGCAAAAGTTTGTAATCGTTGTTGTTTAGTTTCGTTTTTGCCTAATTACTTACGTTACGCTAATGAGCTGTTCATTCGTATGCTAATATAATTGGATATAAATTTGAAATTATTGGTTAAGAAAGAAAATATGAAAAATCTTTACATATTTCTTGTATCAAAGATAAACTAAATAATCTTGTAACCATATGATCTCTTTGAGTATGTTGAAGTAAAACCTTAATCCATTTCAGTTTGCCGGTATCTAAACATGATAAAAATGAAATATACGAATATTTTTTCTTCAGAAATACTAAGAAGTCCAGTTTTGCTTTTGGCTATGATTATCTTATCAATGGTTTCACTCTTTACAATTTAAGAAAAAAATTTTCTCTTCCTTTCTTCAAATTTTTTCTTCTTTTCTTCTTTCATTGCTTTTACTTTTCATGTTTCAAAAGTAGCATAAAATTATTTTTATATATTTATGGAATAAATTAAATTGTCTTTATCTCATGCAGCTTTGTTAGTTTTCAGAATAATTCTTGAAGAAAAATATAGCCAATTCTTCAAAATAATATATTTAACAAAAAAAAAAAAATCTTAGTGCAGAGATAAGAAATAAATTTTTAAAGAACTATTTTAGAAAAGAGTAAGGTAATTATTATATTTACAGATTTCGAGTTTTAGTAATGATTTTGATAAAATTAACATATTCTTAATCCAAATGAATTCTTTTATTGAATGAAGTAAACAATATACAAACATATATATAATGTATGTACATGTGAATGTACGTAAACATATGTATGTACGTATGTACACATACATATACGCATACACATATACATACACATATATACACATGCATACACATATATACGCATATACATACACATATATATACATATCCATATACAGATATATGCACATACATATACGTATATATATGTATATATAAATATATATCTATATATATATATATATATATAGACCAATAGAGTAAGTACTAGGCTTACAAAGAATAAGTCCGGGTGTTGATTTGCTTGACTAATGGCGGTGCTCCAGCATGGCCGCAGTCAAATGACTAAAACAAATAAAAGAATAAAAGAACATTATATATATATATATATATATATATATAT
>NC_068990.1:74154302-74160425 GCF_001194135.2 Octopus bimaculoides
ATGAAAATGTGTTGTTGAAAATGCACTTAAATTTCAAAAACTCGTAAATGTTTAAAATACATTTATTTACATATATATCAAACTAGTTTCAACAATATTTTTTGTTTATCAATGGTAAAAGTTTAAATTTAGAAAAACATCTTTAAAAGTTTCAATGTTGGCAAATTAAAATGTCTCAATGTTGACAAATTAAAATGTTTCAATGTTGATAAATTAAAATGTTTCAATGTTGATAAATTAACATGTTCAAAACAGAAGGTGTAAGTTTGAATGTTCATAGCAGTCAATAAAATTGAAATTATCAATTTGTTTGAATGTACAAAGTTCATTAATTTTAGTGGTGGTCGACAAATCATACTGAAAAAAATAAACCAGTGTGAAATGAAAATAGTAAAAAAAGGGAATTTGGGTTACAGTTTTTCTGGTCATCTTCTAATAGACGCCGAGCCTTAAGGCTTTCTACAGATTTGAAAAAGATTTTGTATAAGTGTGCTATGCGGGACCTCCGCAGTTTGAAGAAGACAGCTCACTGACTTGTAAGCAAAATGCTAAACAATTTCAAAGCGTTTTCATCCCCAAAAAGAAATCTGCGAATAAGCAAGCCTGATGAGTACTTCAACACCACAGATGCACACAGGGAAAAGGCAATAATAGATTACAACAGGGTGGTGAGCTGGCAAAATCGTTAGCACGCCAGGCAAAAATGCTTAGCAGTATTTCGTCTGCCGTTACGTTCTGAATTTAAATTCCGCCGAGGTAGACTTTCCCTTTCATCCTTTCGGAGTCGATTAGATAAGTACCAGTTGCGCACTGGGGGCGATGTAATTGACTTAATCTCTTTGTCTGTCCTTGTTTGTCCCCTCTATGTTTAACCTCCCTGTGAGAAATAAAGAAATAAATCATTGATAACAACGACATTAAAGAAGGGCGTGTAATATTTTTTCAATTATAAGCACAAGACCTGAAATTTTAGGAGAGAGATTAGAAAATTACATCGACCTCAACGCATTACTGGTACTTATTTTAGGGGCCCCAAAAGGAAGGCCAAGTTGACGTTGGCGAAATTTGAGTCTAGAATATAAAAACAGACGATATGCTGTTATGCTTTTTGTCCGGTATTATCGATTCTGCCAGCTCGTGCTTAGAAGATGATGTAAAGTTGATTTCAAATTTTGGCACAAGGCCAGCAATATAGTAAAAGGTTTAGATAGCATCTGACAGCTGTTTCTAGGACGTCCCAGCTATTGGGACATCGTGTCGAGCAAAGATTCCATATGCTGAGTATTCTGTAATCGGAAAGGGATAGGTTAAACATATGTAAAAGTGGAAGAAAGTTCCATGTAAATGATAGTTGTTGTGGTTCATTTTGTCTAGAAACGGAGAAATTCAATTAAATCCAGTTAGATATTAGATTCCTTAGGTAAATCTAAGATCAGAGAGATTGGTCAGATAGTAATCCAAGACAAGGGCATATGGGCCCCAAGGTCATGCGCTGTTTATCTTGATATGAAATCACCATGTCGTGCACATATGGTTGTGATGCATGTGCTTGGTGTACCCTAATCAGACGAGTAGTCATAGTGAGTATACTGGGCTTCGAATATTTTACCTTTGATGGCATGCACTGCTTTCTCACTAAGATAATAATAATAATAATAATAATCATCTCTTTTACTATAGGCTCAAAGGCTGAAATTTGGGGGAGGAGACTAGTCGATTACATCGACCTCAGTGTGTAACTGGTACTTATTTCATCGATCCCGAAGGGATGAAAGGCAAAATCGACCCCAGCGGAATTTGAACTCAGAACGTAATTACGGACGAAATGATGTAAAGCATTTTGCCCGGCTAAAAGAAATTAAAAAAATATTTACTCGTTATCATTTTTATGTTTACTCTTTTATTGGATTTCTTCTCTGTTTCTAGACATAATGTACCACAACAACTATTGATGAGGAAGTTTCTTCCTCTGTCGCATATGTTTAACCTATTTCTTTCCAATGACGGTATACTCAGCATATGGCATTTTCGCTCGACATGATGTTCCAATAGCTGGGATATCCCAGAAACAGCTGTCAGAAACTATCTAAACCTTTTATTATATAGTTAAAATTAAATGTCCTTGTTAAGTCTTGCAAAATGTTTGCTTTTTCATTTCTACTTTAAGTAATTACCTACCGATTCAAGGGGAAGCCACTTCTAATTGCTTTGGATAAGGGAATCATAAAAGCACACCTTTTACTGCAGTTCAAACTGGAATTTTAGTGACATACCTATTACTTTGAATCATCTAGACGAAACCTCCTCGCATCTCTATTTACTTATATATTTGTTTGTAAATTATAAATTAAGTAGTTACAAAAAATTCTCGTTGTTTCATTTAAATCATTTATCATAGAGTGAGTAAATTTACTGAAGATGTTATAAAATATGTAGCTATCAATCACGTGATGAAACAAGAAAAGAAACGGTAGCTGTTTGAGAATTACGTCATGAAAACAATGTGTTTGTCATATGATAAAAATTACGTATGCGTCAAATACGGTGAAAATTTTAAAACATTTATTGGAACTCTCACTGTTAAAAATGAAATGCAAGGAATGTAAAGAAATTTGTAAAGTAACAAATTACTATCTTGATGGAATCTAAAATGCAGAGTAAATAAACAGGCTGGTAATTAGCACAGAAAGTAATTTAAATGTTAGTAAATAATTAGGAGACATCATTTAAATAAAACATTTAAAAATACAAATAAGAAAGCGCAGTTGTTTAAGCAATTTTAATTAATGCATACTATTTTTAATGTGGTGATATGGCAGAATCGTTAACATGCCGGGCAAAATACTTAGCTGCAATTCGTCCATCTATACGTTCTGAGTTCAAATTCCACCGAGGTAAACTTTACCTTTCATCCTTTTGGTGTTGATAAAATAAGAATTAGTTGAACACTGGGATTGATCTCATCGGCTTACGCCCCTATCCTGAAACTGCGGGGCCTTGTGCCAAAATTTGAAACCAATATGAATTTTATCTTTTGGATGAGAGGTATTAAGTGTTTGATACGGTAAAATGGAACGGTAAATTTAGAAATTATAGTAGTTACTAAAAATAACATATTATTTAAAGCAGAAGTTCTCAACGTGGGTGGTACCGCACCCACAAAAACTCACTGGGCATGTCGGAAGGGGTGTTAAACTTGAGA
Source organism: Octopus bimaculoides (assembly GCF_001194135.2). Taxonomy (NCBI): domain Eukaryota; kingdom Metazoa; phylum Mollusca; class Cephalopoda; order Octopoda; family Octopodidae; genus Octopus; species Octopus bimaculoides. The sequence goes on from NC_068990.1 coordinate 74,157,505, forward strand.
GGAAGGTGAGGTAACGTAACTAACATACGAAATTTTACCTATAGTAGTAATCATGTTATATAAAGAATTCAGGGCGGTGTCGCAATTTCTGACTAAGCAACGAAACAAATTTGCATTAAGTCAAAGAGAGGACTTACGACTTCTTTTGACTAACATTGAACCGGATATAGAAAATTTATCTAGATCTCATCAGGTATAGTTATTAGCTTGCAATTTATGAAGTAAATTTACAATCTTTGTCTTTATTAATGTTTATTATTCCACTGTTAAAAACTTTTACAATCAATTTTTTCAGTAAGATTTATAAATTTTCGCCCATGCTAAGTTAGTTTGTGGAGGCGTGTGACTTAGTGGTTAGAGTGTTGGACTCATGATCATAAGATTGTTGTTTCGATTCCTGGAGCGAGCGATGCATTGTGTTCTTGAGCAAAATACTTCATTTCACGTTGCTCAGCTGGTAAAAATGAGTAATCCTGCGACGGACCGGCGTCTCGTCCATGGTAACCGGGAAACTGGCCTTATGAATCTATATGACTCGGGAAGGAACTTTACTATTAAGTTTAGTTGTGATACTTAGGTGAAACGCGCCACTAAGGTGGGCGCTAGGTGTAGCAATTACTTTTAAAGGAAAGCTACAAAAAAGGGAAAAAATGGTTCAGAACCACTGGTTTGGAGTATATACATGCGCGATAAACGTAAATCAAATACAAAAAACTTGTGAGAACGTTATAAATACATTGAATAGATAAACAGAAATAAATAAATATTGTAAGTTGTGCAAAGGAAATGAAATGCATAGACTCCATCAAAGCATGATCATAACTGGAACTGGATCAAGGACAAAACAATAACTGTTGAAACTGATTTATTAATTAATCAGGAAATTCTAAATTAAGTTAAAATAAGTGTGAGTATGCAGATAATAATAAAATTGGAGCGTATTGTATTTTAAAGAAACGAGTTGAAAGATTAAATAACAATAAATTTTTAATAGGAAAAAGTTTTAAAATAAAATGAAATGGAATAGTAAAATATATTAGAATAATTTAAAGTGATTAACAGAATTTATATGGAAGTAATTAGCACTAAACGATCAAGCTAAATGTTAGTTGGGTAATAACTATATGGAGCGACGTGTAAACCAGTAGAAAAAAATCAATGAAATTAAGTTAATAGATTTTTAAAAAGTAATAAACTATGTGGTGCAAAATCAGCGAATCTGTGTTCCTCGAACTTATCAGATTATCCCATAAGTTCTGTCCGATTTTACCTTTTTTAAAATTGAATGAAATTGAATAGTATTGTAGACTGTCTAATGGAATTAAAAATTATTTTTATGCATTTGTGTACATTTAAACTAATTGAATATTATTTTACAGAATAATAGAATTAAAATTTCTTTGATTAAAACCCTTTCTAGCATGGAAGTATCCAAAGAGCATTTGAGACAAATAATGCTTTATGAGTACAAAAACGAAACTCTGCAGCCGAAACGACTCAAAACATACACTCAGTTTATGGGAAAGAATGCTTGATTGAAAGAACTTGCAGAAGATGGTTTGCAAAATTCAGAAGTGGAGATTTCAGCCTTGAAGATGAAGATCGAACAGGACGTCTAGTTGAGTTTGATGATAAGCTCCTTGAGGCGTTACTTGAAGAAAATCCTGCAGTTGAAGAATTGGCAACAAAGCTTAGTTCAAACCATACAACTATTCATCGTCATCGTCTTCAACAACTTGGAAAGGTTCCTAAACTTGGAAAATGGGTGCCTCATGAATTGTCCGAAAGCAACTGCAAATTCCGAGTTGACATCTGCGCTTCTCTCCATTCTCGTGAACTCATTTCACCCTTTTTCGGTGACTTGTGACGAAAAATGGATCTTCTATCGAAATGTTAAACGTCGTAAACAGTGGCTTGGTAAAAGGGAAAAAGCTCAACCACAACCGAGACGGGAACTTCATGGTAAAAAAGGTACCATTGAGGTACATTTAAAAAACATTGAAACTGCACAAGTGCACTCTGTAAAATCCTTGGAAACCGAGGATATAACTTTAATACCTATTTACATGGGGATGAGGACATCCAATGTAAAAATAACAAAGGTCCCACCTCAAATTGACCCAATGTGGTTGATGGAGGCGGTCCTGGTAAAGAAGGTAGATGAGGTAAATATACTTCAAGCTATCGTCACCGAAAAACCATATTGGATAGGCCACACGGTCCACTTATTAATTCAAAGAGAACAGGCTGTAATTGAACAACTTCCAGAAAAAATAGAAGTTGGGGAGGAGTTGTTCCTCAACGTTTTTGTCGAGGGTCGAAAGCCCCTGGTGTTGTTTATGCGGCAAATTAGGCCACATTCGAAGGAACTGCATGGAAAATGAGGAAGACGAGAAAGAAGAAAAAGAGGAAGAAGAAGAAAAAGACGAGAAGAAAACAACAAACAAAAGAAAAATACAATCAGCAGCTCAACCGAGAGTGGCGACTGCTACAGAACAACGACCAAAAAAGACTTAAAGAAGAGAAAAAGAGGAGAAAGGCATAATAGCCGTATACAGTAAATATACTGAACTAATGAGAGACATTCAATTAATTAAGACTGCAAAAAAAATAGATAACCTTTAGGAGAAATACAACAACTATGACGTGTATGAAGTCTCAAATAAGACTCATAGAATTTTACAAAACAAACACCGTAAGTCAGTATCATCTATGAGACTGGACTTTAATAAGTCTATATTTAATGGACTACCAGCCCCGATAACGCGAGAAAAAGAAAAGGTGGAGACCCCACCTCCACCTGATAATTCTGTAATGAAACGGGATTTTAACAAACCTATTTCCCAAGACCTGCCACCTCCGACCCTGTATCATGAAAAGGTGGAGAGTCCCTCTCCACCGGACAAGCCCTGATTAACAGG
>NC_068990.1:74161527-74162038 GCF_001194135.2 Octopus bimaculoides
CTTCCGTATGAGCTGTATAAATGTATGCCAGACTTGTTCGGGCATCTGTTGGCTGACGTTTACGCGAACTGGCAACAGAATGGGTTTATCCCCAGATCTGTGCGCCGGGGAGTAGTGACGTTGGTCAGAAAGGACCCGGACAAGGGGGATGTTATAGAGAACTTCAGGCCCATCACTCTGTTAAACGCAGAAGTGAAGATTTTGGCCAAGGTCTTAGCGAAAAGGTTGGCGCGTGTCGGGGAGGCACAGATATGTGCCATCCCAGGCAGAACCATTCAGGATACCCTCCATCTTATCCGCTATACCATAGAGAGGGTTGGTAATAAATCCGGCAAAGGTGGGGCACTGGTACATTTGGACCAATCTAAAGCTTTTGATAGGGTTGGCCATCGATACCTGGCGACTGTGCTTGCGCGGTTCGGCTTGGGCCTTGGCTTCCTCAGGTGGTTTATTGCTTTGTACCACAACATTGACTCGATAGTTCGTCAAGGATGTCCGCTCTCACCGCTTT
>NC_068990.1:74162076-74162424 GCF_001194135.2 Octopus bimaculoides
CTCGAGCCACTACTGCGGAGGTTGAGTGGCATTCCGAGAGAACCAGGTCTAGAGGAGCTTGTTACGGCTTACGCGGATGATATCACTATCAGCGTAACCTCAGTAGCACGCCTACGTGAAGTGGGTAAGACTATTAATGCTTACGAGGAGGTGGCAGGAGCAAAGATTAACCGGGAAAAGTCGGTCGGCTTACAACTCGGCACCTGGGTTGCCAAGTCGATGCCTTCAGACAGCGCTGTTGGGCGCTGGACGGAGGGACCGGTTAAGTTGCTGGGAGTCTGGTTTGGACCAGGCCTCCAGATAGAGAAGAACTGGACAGAGGTATTGAGCAGGGTGGCTGCAGTAGTC
>NC_068990.1:74163378-74165184 GCF_001194135.2 Octopus bimaculoides
AAAAGGAAAGTGTGGCTGGAGAGAAGATGTCTGTCGGAGTGTACGTTCCAAAAGAGATGGAAGAATGTTGAACGAGTGTTGCACGAGTCCTTTCAGAAAAGAAAGGAAAAAAAAAGGTGCCAGCGAGAGATCGGGGCTTGTGGGGTCGCTTCATTTGTGTTGTCTAACGTTCTGTTGATATCATTCGATTTTTCTATTTTATATAATTTTTAAAGTCATGTTTTATGTAAACCATTCGCGTTACTGATCCCAATCAGTTGTTTTGTACCATTCTATGTTTGGCCCCCTGTGGGCAATAAAGAAATGGGTATTTCGTCTATCTTTACGTTCCAAGTTCAAATTCCGCCGAGGTCGACTTCGCCTTTCATCCTTTCGGGGTCGATAAATTAAGTAACTGTTGCGTACTGAGGTCGATCTAATATTGATGGGTTATTTAACAGAGTGACCATCTTCTATGGACATGTTGTAATGAAAGTGAATGAGATGCCTCCCTCGTAGATGTCTTAAAGTGCACCGGACACCAATCAGAATTTTCCATGTCACTGAACTATTGATAGATAGTCGCTGACAAGCCGACCGTGCAACAGGTTTGTACTGGATTAAACTCATCCACTGGTGCACATAGGGCGACCTTAAATACACACACACACAGCTTCTTAAAATATCGTCCTACTTATATGAACAAAGTAAACGACGAGCGTAATATGTTAAAATTTAGAAATTTATGAAGAAAATAAATAACTTTTAAGATTTATGATCTGCAGTTACTACCAATGTCAGTTGCCTTAAAAAATTCGATAATGCAAACATGATACACAAGAGACATCGTACACACCCAATCTACCTCCATCAACTAATGTTCTGTCAATAATATTGCCCAGATGCTTGAGAAAGTGATAAAATATTCAAAACTTGCTCCTGGATATCAATCATATGCATGAGAAATTCCATCATTGCTCTGTTCTAGGTGACGGATTGTCAATTGCAGAATTAAAAACATTTACATGGAAAACAATTTCTTGCTTAGACAACCTATAATTGAGAATGTATTGCGTATTCTTTGGGGAGATTCAAAGATTCAAGGAGTCAACTATTGTATAGCTCTGAAAGTGAAGATATTTTAAGGGTTTTAAACTCTGGCTAACTTCGAACGAGAAATTTGATATATTCATGTGAGAAATTAAATTCCCATAAAAGAAAAAAACAAAAGATATTCGTTTTTTTCTTATGCATTTCTATTTTTGGAATGAGGTCAAAAATAATATCGAGAAATGTTGTTCGGATGTTAAAACCAATTGAATCGACCTTCCCCTCCTGAGTATAAGTTAAAGCTATTCTTATCAGGTCCAAAGGGAAGGAAATTATCGTCAACGTTGTTGCACAGTAATAACTCAGTAATTAACTAAATATCACAAAGCATTCAATTCTTGCTTCTACGAGTCTATTTCTCCCTTGTTTCTATTTATTTTGATAACTGTAATGTATTTGTGTGGTAAGTAGCTTGCTTACCAACCACATGGTTCCGGGTTCAATCCCACTGCGTGGCACCTTGGGTAAGTGTCTTCTACTATAGCTTCGGGCCGACCAAAGCATTGTGAGTGGATTTGGTAGACGGAAACTGAAAGAATCCCGTTGTATATATGCATATATATGTATGTATGTATGTGTGTGTGTGTCTGTGTTTGTCCCCCTAGCGTTGCTTGACAACCGATGCTGGTGTGTTTATGTCCCGTCACTTAGCGGTTCGGCAAAAAGAGACCGATAGAATAAGTACTAGGCTTACAAAGAATAAGTCCCGGGGTCGAT
>NC_068990.1:74165433-74167528 GCF_001194135.2 Octopus bimaculoides
TATATATATATATATATATATATATATATATATAGCTGGTGGAATCGTTAGCATACCAGGCAAAATGCTTAGCAGCATTTCGTTCGTCCTTATGTTGAGTTCAAATTCCGTCGAAGTCGATTTTCCCTTTCGGGGTAGATAAAACAAGTACCAGTTGAGCACTGGAATCGATTACATCAACTTATCCCCTTCCGAGAACTTGCTGGCCATATGCCAAAAATTTTAAACACACACACACACACACACATATATATATATGTATATGTGTGTGTGTGCGCGCGCGTGCGTGTGGAAAGCGAAGCTGAGCTTGTTAAGTTTGAAATTAGACTGTAAATTCACGTTACCAAATACCACAACATCCACTATTTCTGGTATTTTTACCGCCCCAAGAAATATGTGGCGTATTGAGCTTTTTTTATATTTATAAAAAGAAAAAGACCCACGTGATTAATACGCAGTTTAATCTCCTCAGTCAGGGAAAGGAAATTACTTTGAAAGTGACAGTAAAATCCCATAAGTCCATTATATTTATATAACACGAAAATAATGCATAGAACATGCATATTTTGTACAATATAACATGATAATGATCTATCTTAATGTATATTAATGCAAGAAAAGTTAAGTAGAATTTTTTACTTTTTTTGTGGGGCGGGGGGAGAGAACCATTTCCATCAGTTTTTTTTTTCTGTGTAACTCTCTAGTCATGCAGCATTATTGCATCGATCACATACAACCATATCGGCTGTCATGCGCCCAGATGCACGTCACGGAATTGCGTCTTCTGTGGTGGTAATTGGTGGGTATAGTTATGTTAGAGCGGGTTACCTCAGCCGCTATTTGACTAATCCTTAAGTTTTGGCGCGAAGAGTCAGTACAACTAGATGCCTGTGGACGCCGCATGATCAAGTTCTGTTAATGAAATTACATTTAATCGGGTCTTTTAACGAAAGTATCCGCATATTAAATAATGATATTACTATCTAAAGTTATGTATGATATTTGACAAACGCAATATGGTAACTATGGAACGAATTGGAAGACAAAATCCGTTATACACTCAGCATTTGTGTCGTAAGACAATAAGCCGACAAAGAAACAAAAAATCGAAAACACAATCTGTTATATGCCCAATGTTACTTCTTAACGTAATGGACTGATAAAATATTGAACAAATCGAAGACATACTTATTATCGACAATATTTATTTATTAGACAATTGACCGAGTACCTTTGGAATGAAATCAAATACATGATCAGTTATAAGACAATATGAATATTATTCATAACACATGGGATGGAATCGAAATCTTGATCTATAATAGACACATTATTACTATTATTTATATTTTTCGCCTTACATTCCTGGCAACATGGTTACATTCTGCGCTTTAAGAAGAAACAACTAATAAATAAGCAGCTTAGAAAGTTATTAAAATTCTATCCGACCAACTCTAATATTCCCTCCGAAATATATGATGTTGGTTGCGTGTATACGTAGAGTGAGCGATCTGTTGCCCAATCGTGTATAAAGAAGGAATATTTGGATAAATGTACTTCTTAAAATGACTAGAATTAAATACCTGAGAGATCTGCGAAATAACTACAGCTGGTTTTGCGGTTAGTTTAGCATGCAAGAAAATAAGAAATATTATAATCAAATTTGACATCGATACTTAACTATGTAAAATTAAATTTAGTCTTTTTCTCCATAATTAATTAAAAAATAATATAACTTCCTCTTAGTTAAATTTTCCCACCAAATTTCTTTTCTATTTGTCTTAGCCGAAATGTTTTATCTTTCTGCAATGTAATTGGCCGATAAGTACATATTATAACTCAGTTGCACATATTACTATTATCTGTTTTTTAGAACCCACAACTCCGTGGGACGGAGAGCTACTACACTTAATTCACTAAGAGAGTGAGCTCAAGTCCAACCGTTTCCACTTTTCTCTGATTTGAAAGAAAGGATGAAGTACAGGGTTTTAAGGTTTAAGGTGTTACCAACTCGGTCGTATTGTTACTAGCGTGTCACTAGCGTAGCTACAGTGTGTGCTGCTCGGGGCGGCCCCTTCAGTTTGCCCCCCCCCCC
>NC_068990.1:74167538-74177953 GCF_001194135.2 Octopus bimaculoides
CCCCCCCCCCCACCTAAAATACATATAGCCTACATCAGAGTCCAAAGTGGTGCTGCCTGAAGCGGACCGTCCCCTTCGCCCCATCTCTAGCCACGCTAGTGCGTACTGTAGCAGAAGAATATTAAAGAGAGACTGTCTAAGATTTTTAAGCATAATTATGTACAAAGCGTTTATTCTATAGGTTCTTTTAACAAACTTTCAAAAGTTTTGATAACATTATCCCAATGAGAAAGCTTTCTCGACTACATTCACTTCCTGACTTCAAAATAAAAATAGTTTCCAAGGCAAAAGTGGCGAGTATGTTACAAACAATCTAGTATGCTAAGACGGCGCTTTAGAACTTTCTGTACAGTCTTTATGATATCGCCAGTGACAAAGTCCCAGAAAAAAATGCAATTTCACATATTGTGAATTACCGCCACGCTTACCATCTGCAAATATTGAGCTGCAAAGGTGACACCAAGTCAAGAATCTCAGATATAAGTGTGATATACCATCTCTTTGCTCTCGCCTAGACTTCAAGACCAGAAAAACATTTCCAAATGTCCTTTAATCGATGAAAGACATTTCCTGCAATGCATCATCTCTTTTATTGAAACAAAAATAACGATCGGTGACTTCCTTTCTCACCCCTTCATGCATAAATTCGTCAAATAAGGAGGTGCTCGCTTTTGCCTATTGTTTCACGTCATTTCATTTATCCGCTGTCGACCGATGTCTCGTATTTGTTTCTAGATTGCAAAGCTACAGAAGTTAGTTGTCTTCGATGGGGTGGGTGCGTGGTAGTGCTGCTTTTATTTTTGTCAATTAAGTTTCGTTTGTGCCACATTAAAAACAAAATAACATATATCATCAAATTGAATATGTACAACTGTTTTGTTGTCATCTACTTATCTTTCATTCTAAAGCTGTTTTTGAGTTTTGAAAAATTTCGTTGTATGGTGTATTCACTTCCAGCACTATTGGGGTCAACAACTCCCACTACCCAAGAAGTAGCCATAGTAAATCACCAATAAGCAATGTAGAAAAAGTATTTATAGAAATACCTTCAACTCTGAGCAATGGATGGGCATTTAGATTTTTCAGAAGAACCAAATAAAAGCATTTTCCTTTCAATCAATTAGAGGAGGGAAATGCAGTTTTAGGAAATACGAGTAATAAAAATCGTTTCTGCTATAGACACAAGTCATGAAATTTTAACAATGGAACCTAGTCTGTTACATCGATCCCAGAACTTGGCTGGTATATATTTTATCGACTCCGAAAGGATGAAAAGCTAAGTCGACATAGGTGGAATTTGAATTCAGATTGTAAAATCGGACAAAACAATAAGCATTTTGCCCAGCATGCTAACAAGTCTGCTAGCTCACCACCTTATAATATAATAGGTAATATTAGGGAGAAATTTAGTTGCTAGCTGCTGTGGAATGTTGTATCCTGTCTTGCTTGGAGGCTCGAAACAGACGCCCGGTGATTTAGGCTCCAGTCTGTTTAACTAGCGTAAAACAAAAACGCGAAACTAGAAATGTTTTAGAAGCCAAATCACACTACTGCTTCACGTGAAACTGTAATGGCATACTCATGATTGCAAACTGATTATTTCGCAGCTGGAATTCGAATCCCTACATTCTCAATTCTGCCAGTTCATCGCCCTTATAACAAGAATTTCATGCAAAATAACATGGTCATAAATTTCTGGGAGGTGGTCATATTATTATAAATCGATTCCAGTGTTAGACTGTTCAAATTTTATGAACTCTAGAAGGAGTTAAGGCAAAGCGGATCTTGATAGAAAACCTATTTAGAGCATAAATGAATGCATCTACTATTATTGAGAAGAAACCTATGAAAAACAGCATCTACGTAAGGTTATGTATGTTAAATTAGACATTAACAGATGTCAGGTTTATATAACTTAATAAAAGTATATTATTATTCAGAATGAAAACAACAGCCCTAAAACTTGGTAGTTCCATTTGTAAATGGGATCCAACCAGAACAAATCCGAATTTCAACCCCTTCTTGTGGAAACCACAACACAACTGTGCTCAACGAAATTTTCGGTGAATAGCGCAAATACTTTATTTTTGTCTTTCCAAATTTCTTCTACTATCAGAATTAACAAGCCCAAATTTCTAAATCTGCTGATTGGAAAGTCGCTGGTGTGGCTATACTGTAAGAAGTTTATTCCCCAGCTATATGTTTCCGGGTTCAGTCTCACTGCGTGGCACCTCACGCGTGTGTCTTCTACTATAACCGAGGTCGACCAAAGTCTTGGACTAGATCTGTCATAAGGAAACTAAAAAGAACCTGTCATGTGTGTGTGTTTGTCTCCATCACCTTTTGGCAACCGTTGTTGTTTTTTTATTTCTCCGTAGCCTAGCGATTCGGCAAAAAGAGATCGATGGAATAAGTACCGAAATTACAAACGTAAGTACTGCGATCGATTCATTATTCGTTCTACTAAATTCCTTCAAGGTGGCGCCCCAGCATGGCCATAGTCCAGAGACTGAAGCAAGCAAAAAATAAAAATTAAAAGATTTCTCATTGACACGAAATTAAAGATCAATATGGCGTGGTATTTCACTTTACAGTTTTCTCCTCAAATTATATGTTATGTAGTTTGTCAAGTGACTCGATGTCAGATAGTTGAGTTGAAACCGGAGCAATTACATAGTGGAAAAATCACGATAACCACTTAGTTATTTATCATTATATTAACTTCTATTTTGTAATAGGATTATATACTTTAGCAGTAATGGTGAATCTATGACATGTGTGTCAGCTGCGGCACCATCTCAGGTTTACAGGTGACATGTGATGAAATCAAAAAATATATACAATTTTCTTAGAATATCAAGCTGTAAAAAGCTTATCTGTAAGCATTTAAATAAAAATAGCGGATCTTTTTTAAAACGGGGGCCACATTTTTCATTAACGAAACACTTTGAAACTTGGAACACTGGTAGAATGTGTCATATAAAACATCTTTTTCTCTTAGTCTTCTTTAAAAAAAAAAGAAATCCATAAATTATTCCATGTTAAAGTTGTCGTATTTCTGTAATTTCAACCAATCACTGACGTCCATTCAGCCGATATACATTAAGTGCCGACTACATAAACAAACGATTCTGAAACAATTAACCCTAACCCTAACCCTAACCCTAGGGTTAGGGTTAGGGTTAGAGTTAAAGCAAATTTAAAATGAAAAAAGCAAATAAAACGAAGGTATGGAGATTAAATACGCTTTACATCGCTTAGTGAGCCAAAGGAGTAAATGTAAACAACTGAATACTTGTCAGTGATTGGTTGAAATTATCGAAATAAGACAATTTTTTACATGAAATAAATTCGAATACAAAAATATTTTTCTGTTCTATAACACAAAATAGATAAGTATACGAAGTTTGAAAGTCTTTCGCTACCAAAAACACTACGTAAAACATTAATGAAAAATGTGGCCCCCGTTTTAAAAAAGATCCAAAATAGCGTATATAGTTTAAACAAGTCTTTTCAATAACAAGATTATAAAGAAATTCAAACTTCAGCATGCCGAGCTAAAGAGATTCACCTTCACTGTACCACTGTACTATATAATGTCTGAGAAGTTGCGTAGTACTCATGTTGTACTTGTGTTGCACTTGTGATTACACGATCGTGGTTTCGATTTCCGGGCTTGGAAGTACATTGTGTTCTTGAGCAAAACATTTCATTTCACATGGTTCCAGTTCATTCAGCTGTAAATGAATAACTCTGCGACTAACTGGTGTCTTGTTCGGGGGAGAATGTTGTGATCTTGGATAGTTGTACCTTCATGGAAATCGGATAACCGGCCCTACGAATTCTAGAACTCGAAACAGTAACATCCAAAGATTATCTATATCTCCGAATTGGTCACTACACCATTCTGCTTTTTCTAAAAAAAAAAACGAAAAACATGTGTAGGCGTGGCTTTATGGTAACAAGTTTGCTTCCTAACTACATGGTTCTGGGTTCAGTCTCACTGCATTGCACCTTAGGCAAGTGTCTTCTACTATATCCTCGAGCTGACCAAAGCCTTGTGAGTGGATTTGGTGGACGGAAAGTGAAAGAAGCCTGTCATACATACATACATACATATACACAGGTATGTTGATGCAAATAGGAAAAATAGAACTCAAAATATGAGTACATTACTGAAATAAATCTAAGGATAACAACAGGTCATCGAAACTGTGCCGGTGCTTTACTTATCATCTACTTATACATTTTGTATAATTTCTCCATAATATATATATATGCATATATAATATATATATATATATATATATATATATATATGTGTGTGTGTGTGTGTGTGTATCAGAAGTATTAATAAAAATATTAATAGAAAAACACATATACTCATGTTTTGAGTTGTATTTTTTCTGCTTGCTCCAACATACCTCCAAGGTGTCCCAAAATTAAGGCAACCAACTTTTTTCAATCTTGCCAAAGAAACATATTCTCATATTTCGAGTCCTAATGTTGCAGAGTATATAATATAATATTACATATTTTGTATACAATACTATAATATCATAAATTCATAGCGTCCTTCAATCCGCTGTCTACCTCCCAATGCCTCCTTTTTCTCTACCGCTCTCCCCGCACCATCCCCCTTAGACACCAGCGCCCACTTGGACCATCTAAACGTCCACCGGGGGGCGGTAGCGCCCATTTTGTGAACCTATGTGTTAAGCAACCAACGCCATAAACTTCACATATATCTTTGTGAGCCTCGGCAGCTTTCTTGCCTTTACGGAAATTAGAAAGCAAAATATGGCGAAGATGTTAGCTTTGCACCGCATGTTAGAATTGACACTGAACTAAAGTAAGTTAAAAGTAACGGTCATCAAATGTCAAAAGCAAAAAATCATGACATTCTCAAAAGTCATTTAGAAAAATCGTAACTCTATTTGCGAAAAACGAAATCACTTTCTTGGCAACCCAATATGTTTGTGTGTGTGTGTGTAGTAAAAAGCTACGTGGTGAGTTGTGAAAAATATAAGAAAAAGTAAAATGCACACAATAGATAATTTTTTTATGAGATAAAATAGTTAAAGTCAACTAGTTTGGCTTTTGCTAATTAAGGCTATGAAATTAATGAAAATATTACAATTTGATTGTATTAAAAGAATTTTTTATCCATGCTAGAAGCAGAAAAAATGTGGACTAAAATCGTCTTTTGATACCATGAAATTGTAATATTTTCACTAATTAATTTCTTAGTCATGATTAGCAAAAGTGAAACAGGTTGACTATCTCAAAAAATATATACATTCTGTGAATTTTCTTTCTTATATTTGTCACACACACATACACATAGATAGGGGTAGCAGACAAGTTTTAAGCTTCTTGGGAAATTCTCTATATTATGAGAAAAGCCGATTTTCTGGTGCACTGCACAAAACAAAGAAGCCCAACCATTAAATGTCAAGTTTAAAGATCTATTTTCACCCCAGTTTTCTATGAATCCTGGGTGACAAGGTAAAGGAGTACTAACTTCCATTTATTTATATTGATTTAATATTGTACATATGAATAGTATATTACTTTAGCATCGATTTCTCATATAGCAAACCAAATATAACTAACTGCACCCATGGAATCTTCATAATCATTTTGAAAACAATAAGATTGCTGAAAACTGGTGGAAAAACCATGAAATTCTTAATATCTTTTGAAATTGTATTTTTTCTGAAATTTTTGATTCTTGAGATGGCATAGAGTTCATATAAGTAGTACTGAAGGTGAATTCGTTCTAAAGAACATCTTCAAAAATTATACACTTCCTATACTGTTTGCGTATTATAGATTATGTATTTAATTCCATTCCAGCTTTATATATGTAAAGTGAAGCAGAATACTATTGATTTTAGTATGTTACTTTTATCAATTTCATCAATCACTGAAGGATAAAAGTAAAATGGTTGAAACTGTTGAGATTTGAACTTGGAATCCAGGTCAATAGCACACACACACATACACACACACATGAACAAAATAAAACAGTAAACTATTTTATGACAATGTTACTATTGTGAGACTTTTAATACAGCTGGAGAAAGGATTTGATTAATCACTATCAACTGATTTTATTAAAACCAAATAAAATCTTATGAATTTTGCCAACTTTTATATTTGTTATTTTAAGGCTTCAACATTTTAATATTTTTCACATTCTGTGAGAATTTGTGTGAAGCAACATTTGTCACATTAACCCTTTCATTACCATATTTCTATTGAAACACACTACCTCTGTTTCAGTTAATTTTGAAAATAATGAAGAATTTAGTAAAATAACTTTGTTATTATTAAGCTGCTGGGGTTGATGTAATCAACCTATCCATTACCCTGAAATTATTGGCTTTGTGAAAGGCAGTGAGCTTGCAGAATCATTAGAATCATGCTGGTTGGAATGATTTGCAGTATTTCATCTGTTTCTGCATTCTAAGTTCATATTCCACTGGGGTTGACTTTGCCTTTCACCCTTTCAGGGTCGATAAAGTAAGAACCAGTTGAATACTGGGTTGACGTAATCGGCTATCCCCCTCCCACTCAAATTTCTGGCTTTGTGCCTATAACAGAATGGATTATTAAGCTACTGTTTTAAAAATTAAACTTTGATAGTAAGTTTTAATTCAGATAGTTTTATATCATAGAACCAGGGGCAGTCTTTAGACACATTAGTATCAAATGAGTTAATGTACTTCGTAGAAACTGAATTGCTACTGTTAGCTACTCTTTTTCCATGTAATGAATAATGCAAGCTAAAGAATTAGGCCAACTACCTGAGCTTTCCATATTTTTAACTTTTGCTTATTGCTTGAACTCATGTCAGACAAGCATATGACTACTGACAGAATCAACTGAATATCGGATGTCAAGCAAATCAGACAAGTAAGAAGTTATTACAAATTTAACATGAAAATATATTTTAAATTGTTTCATTGTTAAATACTTTAGAAAAATAAAAAAATTTCTATCATTTTCTGTCCATAAAATCATATTAAAAAAAAATTGAATAACATCCTTTTCTGTCTTCTTATTTCATAAGCCAAATAAAATAAAATTGCATTTTACAAAAATAGTGATAAATTGCCAAACCTATATATTGCTGACAACTAATGGATGTGCTATGAAGAGGAAATTAATATAGTCAAAGTGTAAGTTTTTCTTTTGCAAATTTATTGGTACAAAAATATTTCTTGAAGAAAATATATGATAATTTTCACTTGAGATATATTTGCTTTTAATTTCATGATGAAGTAGAATCACTGCTAGCAACATCAATATAATGCTAGCCTGCTAGGTCAAAGGATCAAAATATCATAGAGTGAGATTTTCAACTCACTATATTACATACGTGTGGCTCTACCTTATTTATATTTAGCATGCAAGGCTCTCTCTTGAGGTACATTCTCTCAATCATGTTATTGTTATTAGTAAACAGCATTGTTGTATTTCATGTTTCTATATATACTGATTACCTCTGATCCTAGTTCACTGATCCTGGTTTTTCCAACTGAATAAAATATGCTTCATTGAGCAGACCTCATAAGACCACAAAACACATTCACTGCCAGAACAGTTGGCTTTAACCCATTTGTTACCATATTATTTTTGAAAAATTCAACCTTTGTTACAATTAATTTTGAAAATGACTAAGAATTTAATGAAATAACTCTGTAATTATTAATGTGGTGTTAGGAACATAAATTAATTTGGAATTTTGATGGAAGGTTTCAATTTAGATTGCTTTAAAATTCAAAGTTTGTATCATAGGACGAAGGGCATCTAAGGTAGATTGGTTTCGAAATGGTTAATGACAAGATCTTTACTTCCATCTACATAGTCTTTATTTCCTAAAATATCATCTAAATGATTGTACTACAGCTATCTCACATACTTGTCTTTAGATTTGAAAACTTCACTGCTAGAACAAATTTACATAGCAACCAATTGCATGTATAATTTCAGTCAACCGTTTTAAGCACTTAATATTACATATCTGAGGTCGTACCGAAGGAGCAAAAGTTTGTGTCAAGTCACTAACAACATACTGTACTCAGACACTAGTCTCTTACTTGTTCAATCCATCTATTTAAAGTTTGATACTTTGAGAAGAAGTGTTACTTTACTAATTGTAACCAGCAGAAATTTCTACTGACAATTTATTGACAGCATTTTTATTTCTTTCAGTGGAATGTCTTAGTGACTGAAGCATACACATGAAATCAAATAGGATAAAGATTCTGTTGAGAGATATTTCTAATTAGGTAATGGGATAAATGATAAATTAATTGTTCCTGCAATGCAGGTGCAAGTGCTGCAGTGTGGTAAGAAGTTTGCCTTCTAACTATATGGTTTCAGGTTCAGTGCTACAGTGTAACGCCTTGTGCAAGAGCCTTCTCCTTTTGGGCCAGACCAACCAAAGCCTTTGAAATAGATTTGGTTGACAGAAACTGAAAAAAGCCCAACATGTGTGTGTGCGTGTTACTATTGCTTTTTTTTTTACTTTGCATGCTAGCTGAATACAAGTACGACCATAGTGTATTTCGTTTCCAATCTTTCATGAAAATATGTTTGGTCATGGGAAAATATTATTTTACTAGGGAAACAGGTGAGTATTGGTGAAAGGAAGTGCATCCAGCCATAGAAAATTCACGTATTATTGTTTGTGAGAACAATCAAGTTTATTTCAGATACTCTCATTTTAAAAATCATCTCCGACTAATCATTGAGAGGACGTTGGTGTTGCCTTGGTGGAGGTTTGCGTTCTCTGAGTGCTCTTGTTATTATTATTATCATTATTATTATTATTATTATTATCAGCGAAAAGTATATAACATTATTCTACACAAAGATTTTCTATATTGCTGAAAGATCATATGATTCTCTCACCATTGGTCCATGAGAATAATATCATAAGTTGATCTACTATATCATAATTAGTTTTGTCATTAATCTCAAGAGTTCAGGATCTTGTCACCTTGTTTTAACATCTTAAAGGACTCTCAGACTTTGATCTGGATATTTAATTCAGAGATAGCTTTATCAGCTGGCTCATTTATCATTTTATATGTCAAATTGTTTACAATCAATATGACACACTTTTAGTGCAGCCTAGATTATATGGCACAGTTGTGGCAGTTCCATAAACAAATAAAATCCACCATGAAAACATCCATGCTATTGTGACAAATTACACCTGATGCCAAATAGCTTAAAAGTATATAGATCACTCAGTTTCAGCAGTTAGATTTTTGCCCAGATTTTCTTTTAAACATAAGACAAGCTGGCAGCAAATTGATTTTAAACTATTATTTCAAAAATACGTGGAGTTCCTATCCCTTGTTTTCCTTTCAAGATTTTTCCTGGCACCCAGCAAAGCCTGTCAATTGGAACCTTTCAGTAAGTGTCAAGATAATGATAAAAGACTGCTGGCTAATTCTTGCATGAATTTTCACCGATGAAAATAAAAAGTCAATTGATTAGTGTCTCTTGGGAAATAAATGGATCTATGGGTTCTGTGGCAACAAACACAGGTTATCAATTCGAAAATGTATTAACAGTAGATAGATTTGCTAATTGTTTTGTTGTACGTTCCTACCATAGATGATGAAAAGGTTTAATGCCCATATTATTCAGTATAACTAAGGAAGGTGAACAGTTGTATGTTAGGTTAAATATTGACATAAATTGATGAGTCATGGTGTTGCTTCCCTTTATGTTCTGGGTTTAATAATATCCAAGAGTGAATAATATAAGTTCCAGTGGAATACTACAGTGTATTACAAGCCATCCAAATGAGTGATATTGTGCTGAAGTTAGAAATCATCACTTGTTTCCTCTGTCTTTACGTTCTGAGTTCAAATGCTGCTGGGGCCAACTTTACATTTCATCCTTTCGGGGTTCAATAAAATAAATACCAGTTGAGCATTGGGGTCGATGTAATTGACTTACCCAATCCCGATTTTGCTGGCCTTGTATCAAAATTTGCACCATTATATATTCCTAGTCTTCATTGGACAATAATAGAGGCTTAAGCTCTGACAAGCATAAATATATAAATTCACACACGCACACACACACACACACACACAAACACACACACATATATGCACACACACAAACATACGTATATATATATATATATAATACATATATAGGATTTATAATATATATATATATATATATAATATATATGTATACATATATATATATATGTATATATATATATGTATATATATATATACACATGTATGTATATAAGACTTACTTGGGAGAGGATGCGTGGCGTTTAAACATATAATAATGTAAATAATATATACATGCATATATACATACGTATATGTACATACTTACATCTATACGTGTGTATATATATTTAT
>NC_068990.1:74178346-74194226 GCF_001194135.2 Octopus bimaculoides
ATATATATATATATATATATATCGTAGTTGTGGTAGATGCTGCTGTCACGTAAATGGTACCTTTGCTGGTGGCATGTAAAAGCACCCATTACACTCTTTGAGTGGTTGGTGTTTGGAAGGGCATCCAGCCATAGAAATCCTGCTAAATCAAACTGGAGTCTGGTGCAGCCTTCCAGTTTGCCAGCTCTGGTCAAACCGTCCAACTCATGCCAGCTTCGACAATAGATTTTAAATGATGAGGATGATGATATATATATATATATATATATATATTATAAATAGAGTGTACAGAAATTGTACAGAAACCTGTCTGATGGATTGTACGTATAATTCAGAGGTACAATCTTGTCATGCACAGCATTATGCTGATTCTGCCATTAAGGGTACATACATGTCTGTGGGATGCTCAGCCACTTACAAGTTCAGAAACAGGTTATTCAACTGTCTGGACAACTGAATCTCTATTGATGGGCAGCCGAGAACCATGCAACCACATACACATATGCACACACTCACACACACGCACACGTGTGCACAGAGACAAACATAGACGTATAGTTCTATACATAGTGTCCTGTGTATCTAAATAAGCAGAACAAATTTTCCTTTTATAGTGAAACACATTTGTCTAATTCATTTGCGTTTCTCACAAGACGGATTAATCTTGATTTGCATCAAAATACTATCGTTTCATTTGAAATTGAAACTGTTCTATCGTTTCTGTTTACATTACCCGAAGAAGAAAAAACTGAAGCACTGTAAATATGCTTCAGGATGAACCTTTCAGATCATTTGTAATGTTTACCAGATGCCATAAAAGTAAGTGAGAACTTATTATATCACGCATTTTAACATTTGAAGAAGACAAATATTGAGATTGGTTTGTTAAACAAATATATTCATTTTTGCCTCCAGATTTCACATTATTCTTATTTGCCTTTAATCTAGTAATTAAGAAAACGTCTGTTCTGCATAGAAGGCCTATAAGTATGGATGTACATAATAATTAGAACAGCTCATAGCTATACGTTTGTCTATTGCTGAAACACAAAAGGAGGTTTAACTGCAATAGTTGGCTCGGTTACAAATAGCTCTGCTGAAAGTAGCCATTAAATAACACTTTGAATAATGTAGACAATGGCAAAAGAATTATTGAGTAAAAACTCCACCGAAATGTAAAGAGAAGAATGGCAGACATTTAATAAATAAAGTGTTTTCTCTATACATATTGGCTTTACAAAGTGAAGCAATGGCATAGCCACTATGTAGTCATTCAACCTGTTAGAAATAGCAGTTAAACTCTTTCAAATATTCTCTATTCTCTTTTCAAATATGCAAGATATGTTTGAGAATGATATAAAAAGATGTGAGGATCATAGCTAAAATGTCTTTACATTGTCCAATATCTTCCTTCATTAAAATACTTTTACTACTTAGAGATTGGCTGCTAGATGTAATAGTACACACTTATGTACATATGTTGCATTGTACCATAGTGTGTGTGTGTGTGTGTGTGTGTGTGTGTGTGTGTGTGTAGTGGTTGATAGGAAATCTTGAAATTTTATCTCTTGAAAGTAGTTGTTGATTCTGCTGCTGTTGTTTTTGCTTTTGTTTCCTTGGCTGTTGTTGCTACTGTTATTGTTGTTCTTCAGACTCATGTCAGCTCTGATTGACTATTCCTATGTTTTGAAAATACTTCAATCTCATTTCAGTTATTCTGTATCTAAGGCATGCTGCATTAGCCTTTACAACCTTTCTTTTATTCTTTTTGTTTTTCTTAAGACAGTAGGATATATAAGTTGTATAAACTTGGGGATAAAAAATGTTTAGTAAATAAGCTAGTGATGGAATCAATAGGTAGAGATACAGCATGCTAGAAATAGGACCCAAATTATCTCATCTCACACATCACTCTTTTACAAGTTCCAGCCCATAGGCTGTGGCCTTACTGGTACACCATCATTGAGGAAGGTGCTTAAATTACTTAAATTTTCCAAGCGGTCATAGTCTCAATGCTGCTCAACTTTTCTAATCGGATAGGAATTAATTTCAACATGATGAGGCCTATTAAAAAAACAAACAAATAAACAAAAAAACCAGCAAGGACATTGGATAATGTCTTAGATATATAAGAGTGTAGAAGGCTGAAACTGGAACGTCTTTGGTCGCAGACCTATCTTAGGAGGGCTGACATGGGTTAAACAATAAGAAGAACACAACAATAATTTCAAGTAACTGAGCAGATTTTATGGTAAATAGGCACTGAACCTTTTTGCAAAGCTTATGATCAACTTTTGTACATACATACATACATACAAACATGCATGCATGCATGCATGCATACATACATACATACATACATACATGTATGTATAGACACATGCATACATACATGTATGTATGTATAGATACATGCATACGTACATGTATGTATGTATAGATACATGTATGTATGTATGTATGTATGTATAGACACATGCATACATATACATACATCGCTGTTTGAGTGTATGTGTATCATTTATATGATACTTGCATGTATTATACCAACACTGGAAAGGCAAAAAATTGCATATAGAACATAAGATAGAGATGAAACTAAATGCTATAAATTTCATATAGTCTAGTGTTTAATCCCATATCTGCCAACTCCATGACAAATAGATAATATAGACATTCCTTTTTATCAACTCTTTGTATATCCATTTGTGCTAATGTATGTATTGTTGACTGTTTGAATGACTGAAATTCTATAATGAGTATTATTATTAATATACTAGATTGATATCTTAATACTAATGTGCTGTGTAAAAAGCATTGGTGTGAGTGCTGGTGCCATGTAATAAACAGTGGTAATTATGCCATGTAAAAAGCACCCAGTACCCTCTGTAAAGTGGTTGGCATTAAGAAGACCATCCAGCTGTAGAAACCAAACCAAAACAAACCACGGCACTTGGTGCAGCTCCTGGCCTTGCCAGTTCCTGTCAAGCTGTCCAAGCCACACCAGCATGGAAAATAGACATTAAACGTTGTTGATGTGATGATGATGAAGGCAGAGTGTTAACCATCATACGAAGGCTAACTTTAGAAGCACGCTTTTGCCACCTGGGAGATTATTAGGAAATATAATATACATAAAATAATTGTGATTTAACTTTTATCATATTTCTTGTTGCTTCTACAAAATAATGAAATAAATTTTAATTTTCACAACGAAATGATTTATTACATTAAAATAGAATTAAATAAAACAAATTTTTCAGTTGGATATTTGCTATAGATATATATTATTATGTTTCTAAATTTCTTAAGGCAGCAAACTAACAGAATCTTTGCTATGCCAGACAAAATACTTAACGGCATTTGGTTGTCTATGTTCTGAGTTCAAATTTCTCTGCGATCGACTTTGCTTTCCATCATTTATTTGGAGGGGCTCGATAAAATAAGTACCAGTTGTGCAATGAGGTTGAAGTAATCAACTAGCCCCTTCTCCTGAACTTGCTGGCCTTGTGCCAAAATTTAAAACCATTATTTTCTTAAATTTTATCTACATAATATAAATATACTCCATTGAAATTCTATTAGAAAATGTGTATTTTTCAGTAAGTTATCATTGTTTGCCACCAAACCTTATATGGTGCTCATCCTGGTTCTTTTATGCTCTCTATCTCTCTTTTATGTAGGTCAAAGGGGACATAACTCTAATCCCCTCCCCATCTTTCTTTTTTGTTTCCTTTTTCATTTTCCAATGTTCTCAACGTTCCACCTTTTACATCTTCCGTCTCACCTTTTCTCGTATTTTCTCTTATCCTATTGAACTGTTTTAGCTTGTTACAACATACAGGCAGAACCTGAGGATTGCTTGAAAGCACCAGACATGTTATAAAATGTTGACTAAGTTGTTTTCCTCACATGAAACTATTAGTAGCTCATGAAAATATACACTATACTTATTAAGTAATATACATCTCACACCAGGTGGAGTATTTGTTTTTGTTGATCTTACCAGCATGGAGCAGTACACTATATATATATACATACATACATATATATATGTATATATATATATATATATATATATATATAAATATTAATAATAATAAAGGAGTTATGACGCAGAAACGTCTATAATTAAATGAACATATTTATCTTCTTCAATATATATTTCAGTATAAAGAATTCATTAAGAGACTTAATAAATCAAAATTCTTTTACACATCTTCAGGAAAAATAAATATAACACCAGAAAACTACATTCGGTTTAAAAATACAAACCATTCATGGCGAAAAAATTTCACAATTACAAAAACTGAAAAAAAATTTTTTTAATTTTACAAAAAGAACGCTATTAGTCATAAAAAAATTTTAAATTATATATACACACACACATAAGTATATATACATATACATACATATATACATATACAAACACAAAGATATGTATATAGGGTTACTCTGGGTTTCTTGTTCATTAGGGGTTTAGCCTTATGGCATATCTTCAGACCCCAAATACTGCTTGCCTGAGACCTCTTAAAAATATGGAGGGGGAAAAGCCTTTTTTTTAAGGGTAAAACCCTAGGTGATTATCTCCCTTTTCCATTGTCCATCGATCTTTGGCTGCACTGCCATCTTGCAGTCACCAAAGCATCATAAAGGTAAATGATTGTCCTGCTTTGGCCTTGGCTATTTGTTTCTAGTTGTGGTACTGCCAAGCAGATTCGAAAAGGCCAGCAGGAATTATCTAAAATACAGGCATGGTCCAAAAATCTCCGCCTTGGAGTTCAGGATTCCCCCTGGCAAGAACAAGTCTTTGAGGATCCTCCTTGCACTGTTTCTCGAGTATTTTCCATGTGACTGAGTATGGAATCTCTTCATCTCATAATTGCCAGATAGGTATGTTAATACATGTGTGTTTGTATGTGGCATGGACAGGTGATTGCATGTGTGTAAGAGGGTGTAAGCATTTGCCATGCATTTGGTGTCCAGTAACTGCATAACTTTTTAACTTGTGGTAACAGGTGCTTAGGAAGCTGAAGCTATTCGTCAATACAGAAACTGGTCCACGTGAGTCCAAATACTTGAATGTATATAGGGGATTATAACATAGGTCGTGTATTAGTGTGTGTATGTATAAAGAGAGAAGAGGATAAAGAGAACAATGGCAAAGTTAGAAATATATTATATTTTATGGATAAAGTCTTACAGACTTTATCCATAAAATATATATATATATAATACATTTTCATTTATGTATAAATATATGTGAAGGCATGTGGCTTAGTGGCTAGGGTTTTTGGCTCCTAACTATAAGGTCATGAGTTACATACCTGGCAGTGCATTGTGTCCTCAAGCAAGAAACTTCATTTCATATTGCTCCACTCCGCTCAGCTGACAAAATGGATTGTACCTGTAATTCAAATGACCAGCCTTGTCACATTCATGTCACACTGCATCTCCTTGAGAACTGCATTAAGGGTATGCATGTTTGTGGGGTACTCAGCCACGCGCACCTAAATTTCGTGAGATGGCTATTCTGTTGATCTGATTAGCTGGAACACTCACCACTGTAACCACCAGAGTTCCAGATATATATATGTGTGTGTGTGTGTGTGTATGTGTGTGTGTGTGTATGTGTGTGTGTGTGTGTGTGTGTGTGTGTGTGTGTGTGTGTGTGTGTGTGTGCACATGTATGTATATATGGCTTTGTAAACCTACAGTTTCTTTATCTCCGCCAACCAAATCCTCAAGTTTATTCTTCTAATTTAACAGCAGTTATGTCTCTAATTGTATGTATGTCAATACATGTGTGTTTGTATGTGGCATGGACAGGTGATTGCATGTGTGTAAGAGGGTGTAAGCATTTGCCATGCATTTGGTGTCCAGTACCTGCATAACTTTTAACGTATTTTCATAAACCCACTACCTTCTTAATTTCAATGATCCCCTATCAATTTTATCTCCTTCTGTTAAGTCTCTCTCTTTATCTCTCTTATATTTTCTCTTCTTTCATTATATGATCAAAGCATGACTGGAGAAATTAACCAACCAACAAGCTAACATTTATTGTGGCTATATGCTTTAGAGTTCAAATGCTGCTGAGGTTGATATCGCCTTTCATCTTTTTGAGGTCGATAAAGTTAGTACCAGTTGAGCACCAGGGTTGGTATAATCAACTTACTCCATCCATTCAAATTACTGGACTTGTGCCAAAATTTGAAGTCAATATCATATAGAGACTTCTCAGTCTGGAACGTTATTTTTTGGATTCATTACAAAAACATTATTGTTTCAAAGTTCAATATAAGTAGTTCTTAGTACAGGTCACACTCACAAGTTGGTACATAATAAGTAAAAACAAACATATTTTTTTTCTTCTGACTAGACATGACATCAACAGGTCAACAAAAATTAAACCAAGATTGTTTGATTTCACTTTTAGAGTACATAAATTTTATCTGATTTTTTTTTCTCCTTCTCTGTCTCTCTTTCAATTTTGTTTTTAAATAGAGTAAAAAACAAAAATTAATAAATAAATGTATCTTACTCACAAGCAACAAATAGCTGATTTTAGTATTTTGCTTTCTGATAGATAACCAAGAAGAATTCAGATTTAAACATTATCCTTTGAAAAGTGCTGCCAGGTATGTAACTTCTAAAATAAAAATTGATATAAAAGAATAGAGAAAAAAAAAAATTTTGATGAATTTTATTCTGTATCTAAGCAAAACAACTTACCAAAAAATATAAATTGAAGCTCAGAGGAAAGTTTTGGTAAACTTTAGGTTTAGCATACATATATTTATAGGGAAAAAAAAAGTAGTTTTCTTCTCGGTTCATTGAAAGACATAGAAATCCTGCATTTTCATTTAAAATAAGAAAATCTAGAAGGTAAAAGAAGGAAAAAAGGAACGTCAACTCTTTTCTCACGTCCACTTCTGTTTTTTCTTGTTTTTCACATTCAGAATTGTAAATTTTACTCTTTTTCTTCTTTTTTTATTTCTTCTTTGTTTTGTTTTGCTTTTTATAAAAAATTTTGTTCTCCAAAAAATCTTTCCACCCCTCAAAACAAAAAAAAAAAAGACCTAAAATCTTATTTCATTCTTCTGAGTTTTAATTTTGTTTTGACAATTGTTGTAGAATATAAAACATGTTTATTATTTTTTTCCAAATATATTTCAGCTAAAAACATCTGACTAGCCATTTTTAAAATAATTTTTATAATTCTGTAATGTTATAACAACGTATTTTATTATTACAAATGCCAGCAGATGACAAGTACACACTTTGTTGTGTTTTTTCTGCACTAATGTCTTCTGTTGTAGCTGTGCGACATGAAAATATAGTTGCCAATATACAGAACTTTAATATTCATACTTAAATTTACTTTACATAGTGGACTTAAATGGTATTTTCATATGATTAGAGATGCTCTGATTGCAGTGTTTATATTACTCAAATCTATATATTTCGTTTATCAAAGATAAATATTCTCATGGACTTGTTTTAGAATATCTGATTGTAATGGAAACATAAGCAGTTTATTATGCTTAAGAAGCAAGTAACACTGGTGAATTAGTCCAATGGCTTATTAAGTTGAAGGTTGACTAATGAAAATCAGCTCTTCATACACTTAACGAAGACTGAACATTTTCAATACATGCCATAAAAAAAAAGCCTATTGTAATTCCTTGCATATATAAAATACACATTTTTATTGGTAAATATATCAAATTGTCTAATGTAATTGCATTATAAGTGCGAAACTGAGTGTTACAGGAACTGGATAAGAATAAGTCATTTAAGCGCAATAATCACTACTAATAACAAAATATTGGAAGGAAGCCACTTATTTGTCCTGAAAGATACTTGATGACCTCATGACTAATGGTGCCATGTAAAGAATGCCAATTACACTCTATAAAGTGGTTGGTATTAGGAAGAGATTCCAACTGTAGAAACTATTCCATAATAGACAATAGAGCTTGCCAGTTCTTGTCAAACTGTCCAACCCATGCCAACATGGAAAACAGACGTTAAATGATGATAATGATGTTAGCACAAATTTGAAGAAAATTGCTTACTATATATTGGCAGTTATGTGTAGAGGTCACATCGTCTCATTATACTTTCTTCTTCTTCAGCAGACGACTCACACCTGATGTATGTCTTCATTAATGTCAGTGTTAACTTTAAGAAATATTTTTTTAATTATCTAAATGAAAATTCTTGTAAGATGAAAGGAATGTTAGACTTTCATCTGCCTATCAGCTATTGGAAGCAAGTGGATGACAACAAAATCATAGCATTGATCATGGTAACACAACTTTGTAGCCAGAAATATCAGTTTTATATCCTGTATAGCAATTCTCATGACCAAAATGTAAACAACCATGCAATTAAACTGAAAAAAACACAAAGTTGAAGAATGGTACTCACACAGTTTAGTTTTCTTATGATAAATTTATGGTTTCCTACTATTTTCTAATATACCATCACAGCATTGTAAGCACATGCAGAGAATCATACATTCTCTCATACAAAACCACATCAAAATATCTTTCAATAGGTGTATGATGAAACATATAAAATGTTTGTTTGTTTGTTATTTTTCCATACAATAAACTTGAAAATTAGGGATGTGTCTTATGCGAGAGTGCCTCTTATACACTGGCAAATACGAATGTGATGAAAAGAGAACATTAACCTGGGTTAATGAGACAACTAGACATGTTTTGATCATGTTAGACCTCATCAACAAAGCATGTAATCATCCTTAACAAAGTACACTTGTTTATCCTTTGTTTTTGAATATTGCCAAGATTCTATTTCTTAAATACCAAAAGCACTTTTTGATTATCATCAGCATCAATGGACTTATTTGGCACAGTTGACCAGAGAACCCCTCTGCCACTGTCTATAATACACCTTCCGTGTACCCTAAACAGTGAGAAAACTACTAAAGAGGCAATAATTCATTATCACAGGGGCAGGTGATAAACTGATCATCGCAATAAAAGTTCTATTTTTGGTCCCCCAAAATTTGAGCCTTGATTTGTTGTGGATTTGAATTATAGGGGGTGGATCAGTTACACTGGATGGTTTGAGGTATAGCAGAGATTCAGCGGTATGACCAGTGAGATCCACATGTCTCACCATACTCTGAGATAGTATTTCATATTGACATTGTTGGCTATTGCCTTTCCTCCAAATAGATCTTAACCATTAATTTGTACTCCAAAAATCCAGATTTCACCCATGTAAAGTAACAAGATCTTAAAGAATTTTACCAAGAGTCTAAGACTCATTCACTACCTTTAATCTGTTAGCCAGTCTTCCAATATCATTAACCAGAAGATGCTATATTGCTGGATGGATACAGTTTGTGGGGCCAAATGGTTACTAATGACTAATGAGCTGATCTGAAAAGGAATTGGCAGGACTCCTACCAAAGGTACCGCTAGTCCCTGACATCTCATAAAGAGTAAAGACACCCTTCAGTCACAAATGACCATGGGATTGCACTTAGAAAGTTCTCCTTCGAGGCACGAGTTTGGGCAAGTTTGTTTATGGAAGACCAGCAGTCTCCCATGCATACCAGCCTCCCCTCTCCATGCCACCAATGTTATCCAAGGAAAAGGCAATGGCTAATACAACTTGGCACCAGTGACAATACAACTAATTTTTCTACAGCTGAGTGAACTAGAGTAATGTGAAATAAAGTGTCTTGCTCAAAAACACAATACACAGCCCACTCCAGGAATCAAACTCACTACTTCATGATTGTGAGCCCTGCACTTTAACCACTGAGCCATATGCCTTCACAATTTCACTACCAAAGTAGTGAGTGACAAAGAAAGTAGGATTACTGTATTGTAACCTGAGTAGGCATGGAAAAGAATCATATTTAAACAAACATTAAGGCAGGTTAATTACTAAGACACTTTCTGGATTCTTCCTCTAGAGCAGTGTTTACCAAACTAGGTGTTGAAGAACACCAAATTTATGCGAAAATATTTTCAGGGGTACTGTGAGATAAATTGTCTTTTAATAAAGTTTTTAAAACAAATTTCATTAAAAAAAATGGGTTTAGCTCCTTTCAAATTTATAAGCTATATGGTTTGTATGAGTAAATTTTATCTATAATACAATTTTTATTTCATTTAATGTTTTCCATTGAAATTAGACAGTAAATGGTTGTCCATAAAAATGTAGGCATAGCTGTGAGGTTAAGAAGACTACTTCCTAACCACATAGTTTCAGGTTCAAACTCAATGTATGGCACCTTATGCAAGTGTTTTCTGATACACCTCCAAGCTGACCAAAGCGTTGTGACTGGATTTGGTAGATAGAAATTGAAAGAAGCCTGCCATATATGTGTGTGTGTGTGCGTATGTGCATGTGTGCATGCATGCCTTGAGTGAGAATGAGTGTGTATGAGTGTGTGTTTGAATGAGTGTGAGTGTGAGTGTGTGTGTGTGTGAGTGTGTGTGTGTGTGTGTGTGTGTGTGTGTGTGTGTGTTTACTGTGTCTTTGCTTTGACCTCATGTGTGATAGTTGTAAAATGAGAGTCATCATCATGCAAGTAGTGTCCTTCATTTACCATTTTTTGTGGAAACATGTCTGGAAATATTACCTTACTTGGAAGTAGGTGAGAGTTTGCAACAGAAAAGGCATCTAGCTGTAAAAAAAACTTCTTCAACAAATTCCTTCTGATCCATGCAAGCATAGAAAAGTGTATGGTAGAATAAAGATGATGTGTTCTGTGATGTTTAGTAAATGGTATAAGGATGTCATGACAAAATATGTTTAGGAATCACTGGTCTTAGCAGCTGAATACAACCACAATTTGCAAGTTGCTGTTTTGTTTCAAGTCACCCTAGATTGGAGAGACCTAAGTTCAAAGCCATTCCAACTATGACAGTCTCGTCTTTTTGTATAAAAATAATTACTACATTGTCCAGTCTGTCTTTCCTTCTTTTGCCAGAGTACATCTGAATGAGAATTCACCATCCTTTCTGGTGAGTAGAAAGATCATACAAATGTTCTTTTGTTGAAAGGATTATTGAAACATCCTCAGCTTATTAATGAATAAGTGTTGCTGATTTGCTTGCTATTTCTAGCATATTGAATAGCTCAATAAAGGTTCTTGATAAAAAAAAAAAACACCTATTGATTGTTGTAACAACTGTTACATTTTCTTCATAAACAATGTCATTTTCTAAAACCTGTCTCATTGATGTCAGCATTGATATCAAAACTAAGAAGCCAAAACAAACAGAGAAACTGAAATGAAATACAGAAATTACCCCTTTAAAAGACATAGGAAACAAATTTCTAAGTTAAACCACTAGTGGAAATTTTCAAGAAATTAGATTAGGATATAAATCATTGAAGAATATTTATGAACCATGTCAACAATCAAAAACTAACTACTAAATATAATTCAACTGAAGATAGGTGAACAAAAACCTATTAAAGAAAGCTTAATTTGTCTATAGTTTTCACAAAGACTGAGTCACTTTAACGAAACTGAACTCATTATCACTAAGCTAAGTAAGATTTAAATGTTATAATTCTCTGGCTGACACCACAAATTTCTAAATATCACACTTTTCTCTTCAAAGATCACACAACTCTATTACTATTCTAGATATTAACTTAATGGTGTAAAATTAGAGAAAACACTATTTATATTAATTTCAGAAATTAGTTTCAAGAATATACATAAGCTACGTGTCTGGAATTTTATTAACATTACAATACGTTTCTGAATGCATAAATATCTTCACCTTTTTGAAAGGTTTAGATTCAACTTCACAATCGTTTCTTCTGAATTGTGTAGTTTGAGAGTGATTTTGTACGTTAGTAAGGAATTAAATATCTCTGAAATAATATCCTTCACGAAGCATCATCATCATCATCATCATCATTTAACATCCGTTTTCCATGTTAGCATGGGTTGGATGGTTTGACTGAGAACTGGTAAGCCAGGGAGTTGCACCAGGTTCCAATCTGATCTGGCAAGGTTTCTACGGTTGGATGCTCATCCTAATGCCAACCACTCCAAGAGTGTTGTGAGTGATTTTTATGTGCCACCAGCATGGGTGCCATTGAGGTGACACTGGCATTAGCCACAACCATGATCTCACTTGGCTTGACAGGTCTGCACAAGCACAGTATATTGGCAAAGGTCTTGGTCATGCGTCACTGCTTCCATGAGGCCCAATGCTTGAATGGTGCTTTTTACATTCCACTGGCATGGATGCCAGTCAGATGGCACTGGCATCGGCCATGACTATGGTTTCACTTGGCTTGGATACTTTTACTATTGAATTCTACTTTTTGTTTTTGTCTTTTTAAAAACTTCCTTGCAATCTTTGACTGGATTTTGATTTTCTTTTCACACTGTATGTCCTGGGCTAGACAACCAAGCTTGGAGGAGACAACCACACTAGATATTATATTTTTAGATGGACAGCATAATATATAAATAGCTATGCTAGTAGTCAAACCCATACCAGCATGTAAGATGGACATTAAAATGTTGATGATGATGGAGATGGTATGTTATGTAAAGGTGAAATATGTTTCCATTGCATATAATGTTATTCTGTTTCTTAAGGTGTTGAGCTGGCAGAGTCATTTGCTCACCGGACAAATTGCTTAGCAGCATTTTGTTAGTCTTTATGTTCTGAGTTCAAATTCTGCTGAAGTCAACTTTGCCTTTGATCCTTTCAGGGTTGATGAAATAGGCACCAGTTGAGCACTGAAGTCAATGTAATTTACTTGACCCTCCACCAAAATTGCTGGCTTTGTGCCAAAATCTGAAACCAATGTTGTTCTGTTTGTTATATACATGTACTTCATATGTTTCTATTGCTAAACATATATTTCAACTACCTTAGCTCTCTTTGACATAATTCTTTCTAACTTTAGCACAAGGCTAGCAATTTTGACGAGAGGACACAAGTCAATTACATTACCCAACAGTGACCTGAATAATAATAATAATAATAATAATAATAATAATAATAATAATAATAATAATAATAATAATAACAATAAGAACAACATTGAAAAATACCTTAGGAATGAGAACCCAGGTTCAAAATTTCCCCAAGACACCTGATGAAGGTGTCTTGGGGAAACGTTGTGATAACAACAAACAAGATGAGGGCAAATATCTGTCAAATGTAAATAATGCATTAACCCATACTATTTGACTGGTACTTATTTTAACAACTCAAAAAGGATGAAACACAAAGTTGACTTCAGCAGAACTCAGAGTTTAGAGGGACAGAAGAAATGCCACTAAACATTTTGTCCAAGATATTAATGATTCTGCTAGCCCACTGCTTTAATCATCCTTCATTTAATGACACAAGTTAAAATGTTATGCTTTAAAAAGCTGTAACTATGGAAAGAATCTGAAAATACCATTGAAATATAATGAAACAATGTTATGAAACAATGTTATGAAGATTTGTAATGAACGCATCAAAATAGAAATTTATAAAGCAAAGACTTTCAATGGTCCAGCAGTAATTTATTAATGTAATTATAGTAAAGAATTTAATTAATATATACTTAGTTGAACAAACAATCGGTAAATTTTGTTATGAAATTCAATATTGAGTCATTCATATTGTCTAACGGTTTGTTTGGATAAGAGGGAAAGGTTAAACTAGAGATGAAAGATTAACTAAGCATTGAGATGTTGTTATTGTAATTGTTGCTGTTGTTGTTGAAGCTCCTGCTGTTGTTGTTGTTGTATAACTCTACATCTACTCTGACTGAGTAGTCTGTTGGTGCATAGCTAGTTCATCAAATGAGTGAGTGTGATCCACAGATCTATTGTTTCAGATATATTATACCTCATCTTACCTGCGAACTATACTACACAGTCTTTCACACTGATGTTTATTGTAATGCAGTTTAGCATGATAGTCAGGACATGTCCAATTTCTTCCACTGGCTAATCTATTTTTCTTACATACCTATTTTAGTGGAAGTAGTAATTAACGTTCCTTTACACTTGCATATATCATCATCATCATCATTTAACATCTGTTTTCCATACTGGTTGGATGGTTTGATGGGCTGGCAAGGCCAGTAACTGCCTCCAGCTCCAAAGTGTGTTTCTTGGTTCCTATAGCTGGATGATGCTATAGAAACCACTTTACAAAGTGTACTGGGTGCTTTTTCTGTGGTACTATCACCAGAGGTTTTATGTGACATCATCACCAGTGCTTTTTACTTGGTACCATCAGCAGTGCTTTTTATGTGACTCCAGCACCAGCACTTTTTATGTAACACCAGTACCAATGCATTTTGCATGGCACCATCACCAGTGCCTTTTGGTTACATATTGTACTGCGGTTCTTAACACTTCTAATACATGCCTAGTATTAAAAAGCTTCTCCACCCATGCTTTATGTGGTCTGTTTGATCTCCTAAAAAATACCAGTCAAATTCTTCTTAAATCAAATACCTTACTATTATCTTAAAAAGGAATACCTTAAAGGCCAACATAGCCCCATAGACATTGAAAGGCGAAATGGTCATGTCTTGAGCCCCTTTGATAGTAGGCTTGTTGAATCAGTCTTCACCAATCGGAAAAGTAAACAATAAGTCCTTTATCAACAGGAGTTAATGAAGGGACCTCTAAACAGTTGATCAACTTGCTAAGAACAACAGAAGGATAGCCCACAAATATACAACTGTTTTAAAACAGACCTTTCCACCAGGAAAGTTCTTGATATATAAATTGGTTTATCCAATAGTTTTACACCACTGAACTTAGCGGGTATCTAAGCCATGAATTTACGAATAGTTGAAGGGCTGGATGTAGTACTAATGAAAAAGCAATAACTCTTGAAATATGTATATACACCCATAACCTATTTTTTGTGTCTTTGATTGCATTATTTACATAGATATATTTGTATATGAAACATCGTATCTTACAGTGCTGGCTCTGAATACTATAGAAAACCCATAGTTTATTATTATTATTATTATTATTATTATTATTATTATTATTATTATTATTATATATATATAGGCATACATACACATACATATAGCTGTTTTAAAAATAGCATATATATATATTTGATTGTGTCCTAAGACACACAATACCTGAAGCTAAAATCATGGGATCATGAGGGCTTAAGTTCATTCAGTCTAGGCCTACCTATAGCTAAGTAATTTCTTGATAAACATACGTGATATTATTTACTGTTAATAAAATTTCTTAACTTCTAGTTATACATGATTTAATTTGAAATATTTAATTAATATTTCCTGTTAGAGGTATTCTGAAATCTTGGGTAAGCTTATATGTTCAAGTAAAAATAAAATTATATCTAAAATGTATGGAAATTATTTTCTTGAAAAATAAAGTATTTTATGAGGTTTTCGATAAAGCAGGCACATTTTGGCAGTTGTAAGATCAAATCATTTAAAAAAAAATCATTGAGATTTCAAGAATAAAACAATGATTTATTATTTTTGTATAATGAATTTAAAAAAAAAATACTGTTAAGACTGGAGTTAACCTTATAGATTAACAGGCAGAATGAAATTGGAAAATAAAATCCTTAATCTTGCTTGGTAATATTATTCTTTTATCAGTAAAACAAAAGGGTAATTCCATAAAACAAAATTAAAGGAACTATATGGTTCTTTTGCAAAAAGATTTATTTTATATGTCAACTAAGGCTTACATTTATTAATGGGAATTTCGAATACTCATTTTTACCCCCATGTATATAAATATATCAATATATGTATACATATATATATATCAATATCCTTCATAATGACCTATTTTAGCTTACATTAATCTTCAGTTATTCCATACATATGGCAAAATAAC
>NC_068990.1:74195987-74198487 GCF_001194135.2 Octopus bimaculoides
ATGGTTGCTTTCTTGTTTTCTGTGACCTTTTTTGGCGTGTGTTTATACCATCTTTTTTCTGTTGTTCTTCCATAGTGTTGGTATAGCTTCCAGTGTATATAGGTCCCAGCTCTGTCGTGTCTGTGAATATATTCCTTCTTAACCAGGACTGGGCAGCCAGAGATAATATGATTTATTGTTTCTTGTCCATCTCCACATATTCTCCAGTTACTTGTGTTTCTTTTCATTATATGTCTTTGGTAATTTCTGGTGGGGAGGCTTTGGTCTTGTGCAGCAATTAAAAATCCTTCAATCTCTGCTT
Source organism: Octopus bimaculoides (assembly GCF_001194135.2). Taxonomy (NCBI): domain Eukaryota; kingdom Metazoa; phylum Mollusca; class Cephalopoda; order Octopoda; family Octopodidae; genus Octopus; species Octopus bimaculoides. The sequence continues at coordinate 74,196,289 of NC_068990.1, forward strand.
TGAGTCCTGAGCTTCTCAACCATTGCTGGGATTTTTCTCTGTCTGTTTCTTTTGTATTTACTTTAGCCCAGTATTTACCATGTAGGGGTTTTTCTTGCCATCATTTTATCATGGACCGTTGCTGTTCTAGTTTTAGTTTGGATTTCATTTGTTTTATAGCTTTTGTTGTTTATTATTATTATTATTAAGAATGTGAATGAGTAAGCATTGCATTTGACTACATCGATTATATCAAATCAGTGAGGAAGACATCACTCATATCAGAAGTAGCTGCCCCAAAATATCTGCAAGGTACTAACTCCCCATGGGACATGACACTGTCACCAAGACAATTTACAAATCTTTAAACAAGAAGGATTTTCCTGATGACTAAATATAAAGCATAACAGAATTGGAAAGTATTTACAGCTTTAAAAATATAAAATATTGGCTGAAGATTCCAATAAAAACAGCAACCCAGTGTAGGCACAATAGGTCAGATGAGGAGACAAAATCATGCATTGTTGTTGAGTTAATTGACTCAAAAGAGCCCCCCCCCTATCTGACAGAAAATTTTCAGGTAATGGTCAGTTTATAGTAGAAATAAACATTAAATGAATATGAATACTATAAAAAGAAATTTCATCTCATTCTCAAAGTCCAGAATTTGTTTAAAAAAATGCAAAATAATGAATAATTTAACCCTTTTGATACCAAGCTGGCTGGAACCTTTGGCTCTGTAGTACAAATGTCTTGTTTTTTAAAAGTTCTGAATTAAAATCTTCCACCAAACTTTAGTCAAAATTTATGTTCCTAACACTAGCTTAATGATAACTAAGTTATTTTACTAAATTCTTTGCTATATTTAAAATTAATTGAAAGAAACACAGAGCATCTCAACAGAAATATGGTAACAAAAGGGTTAATAGGAAAAGATCTATGAAAAAAACTCTGATTTATAATGAAATAGCTAAGTTTTTGCTATATTTATACAATCAATAAAAATAACTTGTTAGAATTTTTATTTAATAAATAACTAAAGATAAATTGATTCCTTTATTTATTCATTTGATTGTTTGTTTGTTTGTTTGTTTGTTTGTTTGTTTGATTGATTTGTGTGTTTGTTTGTTTATTCATTTTCGCAACATAGGCACAGGTATGACTGTATGGTTAAGAAACTTGCTTCACAACTATGAGATTCAGGTTCAGTCCTACTGTGTAGCACGTTGGGCATCTGCTGCTATAGTCCTAGAATGACTAATGCCCTGTGAGTATATTTGGATGAAAGAAATTGTGTGAAAGCCTGTCATATATATGTATATATGTGTGTGTTATTATAAGCAATGGCATAATTGTTAGAGGCTGAAAGAAAATTATCTAGCATTTAAAAAATAATTAACTGTGACAAAAGCAGTGTGACCACCGAAAGGTAATATTTATCTCCAAACTAACGTGGTGGTTATGTTAGTACACGGAACACTGCACTATTTACCTTGAGAGGGCCTCTCATATGGATTTGTGGTGCATAAAATCACTTTTATTTATATCGTTGACAGAGAACCATCTGCTACAACTGCCAAAACTGCCAGATCACATGATTTTGATCTACTTTCAGTGATTACATGAAAGTTCACTAACATCAATTCACTGTGAAGAAAGTTCACCACAACGAAACTGTACCGAGAAAATATATCTATAGTATTTCACTTTTAATAGTTAAAAACTGTTTTATTGAAAAAGAAAAAAAAATGGTGAATTGATAACGTTGAACTTTGCTTGTGGTGAATTGATGATGGTGAACGATTTAATTTCTGAAGAACTTCTTTGATCAGATATCTGTGCTTATTGTTAAAAACTATTAATGCAAGAAACAATTGTTTATTTATTTATTTATCTATATTTATTGTTTATTTAATTATCATTTATCTTTTACTTGTTTCAGTCATTTGACTACAGCTATGCTGGGGTACCGCCTCAAAGTATTTTAGTCAAACAAATCAGTCTCAGACTTATTTTTTTAAAACCTAATACTTATTCTATCAGTGTCTTTTGCCAAACTGCTTAGTTGCGGGGACATAAACACACTAGCATGAGTTGTCAAGTGGTGGAGGAGGGCAAATACAAAGACATGCATACGTACACACACACACACACACACACACACACATATATTTATTTATTTATATGACAGGCTTCTTTCAGTTTCAGTCTACCAAATCC
>NC_068990.1:74199697-74200432 GCF_001194135.2 Octopus bimaculoides
ATCATCATCGTTTAACGTCCGCTTTCCATGCTAGCATGGGTTGGACGATTTGACTGAGGACTGGTGAAACCGGATGGCAACACCAGGCTCCAATCTAATTTGGCAGAGTTTCTACAGCTGGATGCCCTTCCTAACGCCAACCACTCAGAGAGTGTAGTGGGTGCTTTTACGTGTCACCGTAAGTATATATGTATGCATGCATGGAAATTTGTTGGTTAATTAATTAACAAATAAGAAGTGATCTCCATGTACATTTATTGGTAAACTGTATATCATTTTATTTTTCATTTTACATGATTTTTCAAACTCTTTAAAAGTCTCTTTTCAAGTATTTTTATAAAAATAAGAATAAATAAGCACAACTCCCTGTATTTATTCATCCACATTTCTTGTATTGCTCTACTTGAGTCAGTTGTGTGTGTTTCATTAAAGCAAATCTCACAGCATTGGCTGTAAGACAAAAATAATGTGAGAAATGTCAAAACGAAGTCCATTTCATTTGCTCAAACTTAGATGACAATATACTAGAGATAAGACATTTAAATTTTACTCTTTTCAAACAAATACTCTACATTTCTAAGTGTTACCAGTCATATCATGATTATTGATATTGTTGTTGCAATCATACTTATCATTATTATTACAGTTGCTGTTGTTGTTTCTGTGGTTGCTGCTGCTGTTTTCATATCATTGTCATCGTTGTTGTATTCTCATATATATATATATATATATATA
>NC_068990.1:74200984-74206687 GCF_001194135.2 Octopus bimaculoides
TATATATATATATATATATATATATTTCTTTTTTTATATATGCATATGTTTTGTTTGCAAAGAAATCTGTCTATATATGTTATCTATTCAAGTATATAGATACAGATATTGGAAACATAAGCTTAAAGGATCAGGATAGAGTCTTTACTTAGACACATGCACACACACTTATGTATGTATGTATGTATGTATGTATGTATATATGTATGTATGTTCACTTCTGTTTTTAATTATTCAAATTCTTCCTTCGAGGAAGGAGCTGGTTTCTAACAAACATACCCAGCTCCGTCATTGGGATGTAGATAACAAGAAGAATATGACGCTTTGAACATCACAGAAGTCTTGCATATTTTTACTGTTCCACCTACAGATTGTATTTGTAATTTGTGAGTAAGTTGGCTGATTTGTTTTATAGAAAGCCCTTACTTATTTAGATTGTTACTTAGAAATTTACTCACAAAAACCAAGTGCACCAATTATTGTTGGTATAAATGTGAATTTATTATCTGAATATAGAAGCTGGAGGTTTCCGAGCTGTTGTTCACAGTTATCCTCTTTCTCTTTGATTTTTAAAGAGATATTCACATCAGTAGTGGAGGTGCAATGGCCCAGTGGTTAGGGCAGCGGACTTGCGATCATAGAATCGCGGTTTCGATTCCCCGACCGGGCATTGTGAGTGTTTATTGAGCAAAAACACCTAAAGCTCCACGAGGCTCCGGCAAGGGATAGTGGCGAACCCTGCCGTACTCTTTCACTACAACTTTCTCTCACTCTTACTTCCTGTTTCTGTTGTGCCTGTAATTCAAAGGGTCAGCCTTGTCACACTGTGTCACGCTGAAACTGTCCGAGAACTACGTTAAGGGTACACGTGTCTGTGGAGTGCTCAGCCACTTGCACATTAATTTCATGAGCAGGCTGTTCCGTTGATTGGATCAACTGGAACCCTCGACGTCATAAGCGACAGAGTGCCAACAACACATCAGTATGACAGCTGACCTCTATGGCACAATATTCTTTTCAATGTCTGTCCCAAACAGCAGAATCTACTCTCTTACATTTACTCTTGATAACTGTATCAGTGGGAATTTTCCTCCAGTGTTATTTGTGTTAATGTTTGTGCATGTATTCTTCTCTATATTTATTCCAGGACAGTATTTTTTCTGAATGGCATTGTATATTGTTTTTGCAACAATGGTGTGTTACCCTCTGAAGGAGCTGGTTTCTGACAAGCATAGAAAACTCCATCATCCTGAATGGAGACAGCAAAACCTCACATTTTAAACTTGAGACAAGTCAGAACAGTGAAAACAAACATGTATTTTATACATATATACATGTTTCACTCCAACATGGAGATGAACACCAATTTCTCCATGTGATCAGCTTGAAAAAGTGTTAAGATATTTACTTACCATGAAACCAATGGTAGCCTTAATATACAAATAAGGAATCTTTATCCACCAATGTGGTGAGCTCTCACTCTCATTGTTTGACATTTATGTACATACATACATACATATGTACACACACACTTGCATGCACTCACATACGTGTACACACACTCATATAGGCATGTGTGTGTGTGTGTGTGCGTGCGTGTGTGTGTGTGTGTGTGTATACGGAAATATCAAACAATAAAAATGAGTGATCAACACTGCATGAGTAAAAATTCTTTATTAGTGTTTTAAGATATTTCCTTAACCTGAAACCAATGGTAGCTTTAATACACAAATAAAGTGTGTGTGTTTGTGTATATATATATATATATATATATATATATATATACACACACACACACAAACACACATGATTTTTATTTTCTTTATGTATTTATCTATTTATAGTTAACATTTATAATTCTTTTGTCTATATATTCTATGTGATTAAATAACATTTTCTATGTGATTAAATAACATTATGTTCAAATATAATTGTGTAGTTCTGCATATGATATGTATAGAATTTCAGCCAGGTGGTTTAGTATTAATAAATTTGCAAATTAATCTCTCTGTTTATTAGAATTGTGTTTCGTTAGTGAGTTTTAGTGCAAAACACAGTCCTTTATCATTACTGTTCTTAAAGTTTAAAGATGTGCCTAATTATATTTGCCCACAATTTAGGAATTTTCTAAAAATAGTTATATTATAGAAATTTGATGAATGATGAATGTAAAAATGATGGTATGAACTAATGCGAGCTTTTGCACTAATTAGAGCATTATTCAGGTTTTCAGGAATGTCTGATGTTAAATATTGCTCTGCCTTCAGTGTCTGTACGAATGGTCAGTATGAATAGGCCAAAGAAAAAGCAGAAAAGGATAAGGAACAAAAATAAATAAAAAACTGAGAAAAAATATAAAAATGTTCAAAGATATCAATTTAAATGTGCTAAAATCTTACAAATGGAAGAAAGAATTGGGGGAATTCAGTTTCCAAATAGGCACTTTGCATGATAGTATAAATTTAGAAAATAGCAAAGGCAGTTCATGTTAAAAGGAATTTAAAAGACATTGCAGCAATCTATAAAGATTAAATAAAATAGTCTTTGAAATGTAGATTTAAAAATAACTATGAAAAAAATATTCTCAAATTTTTAAAGTCTTTGAAATTTACTAATGGAACTAAATGTTTTTCAGTTAACTCAGAAGATATAAAAATCATTTTCTTCAAAATACATTTGGCATGAGAGTGTATTTAAGAAGTTCATTTTGCAATCCCAGGCATTCAGGATCATTTCCACTGAGACGTACCTCAGGTATGTGTTTTCTTCTATAGCCCTAGGTGGATAACTAATGCTTCGTGAGTGAGAGTGTGGGGTATCCTGTTGTATGTGTGTGTATGTATATATTTATACATATATATATATATATATATATATATATATATATGTATGTATATATGTATGTATGTATGTATGTATACTGCCTGAGGTTAAACTAGTAGTAACATGGAACAGCCACTTTGATGTAGTGATTAACTTTATATATAGTTTGTTTTTTGGTTTAAATAGTAATTTTAATAATAATCCTCCGTAATTTAGCCAAACTGCTAAGCTACTGGGACATAAACACACCAGCATATATATATATATATATATGACAGGCTTCTTTCAGTTTCCTTCCACCAAATCAATTTATAAGGTGTTGGTTGGCCTGAGGGTATAGAAGAGAAGGCGCTTGCCCAAAGTCCCACGCAGTGGGACTGAACAGGAAATTATGTGGTTGGGAAGCAAGCTTCTTACTACACATTCACAGCCTTGCCTGTGTAATTCTGAATGCATTGTACCTTGGAAAGTGACAGGATGGTCATGGCAAAAATGTTTTTTTTATCATTGATTCAAGATTGACTGGATACAAAAAAACAACTGAAAGTAAAATTAGAAGCTAAAAATCTCCCTTGAAATCTGATTATTATCATCATCATCTTCACCAATATTTAATGTCTGTTGTTCATGCTGGCATAAGCTGGATTGTTTGACAGGAGCTGGCCTGCTGAAGAGTTAGTTGCCTATGTTCCATGTCTGTTTTGACATGGTTTCTATGGCTGGATGCCCTTCCTAACATCAATCACTCTACAGAGTGTACTTGGTGCTCTTATGCAGCACTGGCATGGGTGCTTTTTACATGACACCAGAACAAGTGCTTTTTATGTGCCACCAGCACCCATGAGCCCACAAGATTAGGAATGCTCAGCTAAAGATAGACGCAGAGGACATGCCTGTATGCAAGAACAACCAAAATTTTACTTAGTTTCATGCATCTTCTCAAGCACAGCAAACTGCCAAGAGTCTCAGTCCTCTGTCATCCCCTCTGTTTAGCCCAATCTCAGGAGATCCTTTCTCACCACTTCCTTCCACATCTTTCAGGGTCTACCCCTTCCATACATTCCCTCCACAATTAAAGATTAGCACCTCTTCATGTAATTGTCTTTATTCTTCATCTTCTGAAATTTTTTATAAAAATAATATTAATTTAATAATATTATCTCTGATAAACTACACCTGAAAGAAAATGATAAAAAGTTCATGATTAGAACTCTTTTGATTGGAATGTTGGTGAATCAGGACAAACCTGGGATTATACAATACTTAATGACGTTAACAACATCAACATGAATCTATTTTAATATGCAAATGCGCTATGTCAAAGTATTTTCATATCAAACCTTTAAAAGATTTCCTGAAGGACATCAGAAATGGTTTATATTCATTTGTAAACATACTCAAAGTATCTTTAAATAGAATCTGTACAGCCTAACCTACAGGACATCTGACTTATAGAGACCAAGCTTGGGGAGATTCTAAGCAAGATGTAGCCCTCTGCTGTTAAACTAACAATTCTGCTATTCCCATGTTTCAGCTTGAAACACACATGCTTTCACTTTAAAAAGATCTAATCTGCATAAACACATACAGAAAAAACATTGATTGATTGCTCCACAGAGTCTAGTTTGCTTCCCGTCTTAAAAAGTTGTTATTTACTTAATTTGCATCACATTCGTAAACAACAGCACCATTGGTTTTACAGGTTTCCAGTGCACGAAGCACTGGTTCGCTGCATGTTTGATGGTAAAAGTGAGAAAAGAATGTCACTAATAGAAGCATTTTCCTTTTTTCACTACAGATTGATATTTTTATTCCTTACTGTTATACATCAGTGAAAGATGTGTATGTATGTATGTATATGTGCAGATTTGTATGTTTTGTTTTAATGTATACATTCTCATGCATACAGTGGCCATATCTAGACCTGCTCATATATATTTGAATGATAAACTTCTGGAAAGTTTTACAGATTTTTACAATTCCAGTGATGGATTGGATCTGTAATCTTCAAATTAGCTTTCTTCATTCTGGTTTTGAGAAGCCTAATTTCTCAAGTTTGATATTTAGACAGTGTGTTACATATCCCAGCGCCCCAATAATTACAGGTATAAACCTGAACTTGTGATCAGTGTAGCTATTCTCTTTTTCACAGATCTTCATATTTATGTTAGCATCCACTGGGCAGCTAATTCTCACAATTGTACACAGGTTCTCTTCTCTATCCCAAATCATTATATCAGGTTTGTTGTACTTATTGAGATTTTCACTGGGACATTCCACCAGTGCTCCTTGGGTGATTTATTAGCAATTTAACAACCTAAAGGCAAATTTATAGACATTATTAAAGTGCCAGATGGTACTAACTAGTACCAGCATTGCTAGAAATAATAATCAAAACAACTCAATAGCCACTACATATACTTAAAGTATATGCTTTGTGTATTTTCTGGTGGTTGAAATTGCATGGCGGAATATATATACTCTAAAACTACTGGGTGTAGAACACCTCAGACATGGATGGACAGGCGAGATAACTCAACCTCAGTCCCATTTGGAAGTGGTGGACACCAGATGTTTTGCCCACACCATTGCAGCCATTGGAAAATACACAAAGCATATACATTAAGTATATGTAGTTGATAATATATATATATATATTGAGGAAAAAAGTCGGCAGAATTTTCGAAAATTTTTTTTTTATTTCTTCATTATTTTTAGCGCTTTCATTCGTTTCTCAAACTTGTCAAACAATATATATATATATATATATATATATATATAAAGTTGAGGAGGGGATTGGATTTAACCAAACCCAGAAACAGCTGTAAGACTCTATCTATAAAATACTTTTCCAACCTTACCATTGCTCTCTTTATCTTT
>NC_068990.1:74208942-74209832 GCF_001194135.2 Octopus bimaculoides
GGCACATGAGATGCACCATTTTGAGCGTGGCCGTTTTCGTGCGGGTGACACGTAAAAGCACCCACTACACTCTCTGAGTGGTTGGCGTTAGGAAGGGCATCCAGCTGTAGAAACTCTGCCAAATCAGACTGGAGCCTGGTGTTGCCATCCGGTTTCACCAGTCCTCAGTCAAATCGTCCAACCCATGCTAGCATGGAAGGCGGACGTTAAACGATGATGATGATATTATATATACCTGTATATATAGATACATATGCACATACAAACATATATACAAATATATATATGTATATGTATATATATATATATATATAAACATATGAATTTATACATACATGCATACGTATCATCATCATCATCGTTTAACGTCCGTTTTCCATGCTGGCATGGGTTGGACGGTTTGACTGGGGTCTGGGAAGCAGGGAGGCTGCACCAGGCCCCAATCTGATCTGGCAGTGTTTCTACAGCTGGATGCGCTTCCTAATGCCAACCACTCTGAGAGTGTAGTGGGTGCTTTTTATGTGCCACTGGCGCAGGAGCCAGAGAAGCTGGCATCAACCATGATCAGATGGTGCGTTTTACATGCCACCAGCATGGAAGCTAGTCAAAGCGGCACTGGTATATATATATATATATATATATAGTCCACAGATGATTCTCAGTACACAAGACACTTAGTAGTGGTCAAAAAATTCAAACTTAGACTCCAATGTCTTTACAGGGGATCTATTCCACAATGTAATAGCTATGAGCAGGATCAAGGGACCACTTTAGAAAATCAACCTCAGTGAACTCAGTCTAACCCTTGCAAGCATGGAAAAGTGAATATTAAAACAGTGATGATGATGATAACGATGACGACGACATTCATATATATATATATATATATA
>NC_068990.1:74209937-74224983 GCF_001194135.2 Octopus bimaculoides
TATATATATGAGTACTGTTGTTCTTGTTTAATTTCAGATACATGATTGGATGTGTTCAAACCATAATGTACTGATCTGTTAATAAATATAGGACTACACTGGCCAATGTTTTCTTTTTCTTCTTAGGATAGTAGATTGCAAATTGAAGAAGGTTTAGCTGCTATTTCTAGCAGGTTGAGTAATTATATATACAGAAGCTCTCTTATTGTTTTGTAGAGAGAGCGATGCACTTTGTTTATTATGAATGATAAAGGTGAATTTGTGTGAATATGATCTGCAAATGCAAATATTGTTTTTTATAAAAAAAATATTGTTCTTATTTTTACAAGATGTTTTATTTGTAAAAACCTAAATCAAGACATTCACAAATGTCAAAACAGTTAAAGCTATTAAATTAAAAACATTAAAAAAACAAGCGAACTATTTCACTATTTCACATCAAACTCATGTAAATTTATAACAATGAAAACCTAGCAACAGACAAAATAATAATAAAGTTAAATACAGTTTTTTTTTTTAAAAAAAGAAAACAAAATTATTAATATATTCTACTTTTCATTTAGTATTTAATAAATTCAATTATTGAAAATCAAATTCAATATTCTTTGGTGTAGACAGTATTAATTTTTCAGACAAAAAAAATTGATATTGTCTGAAAAAAAATTGATATTTTTGTTATATTATTATATAATTTCCTCTGTTTGGTCCTAAATACATATAATTAAGTATTTGCATATACAATTTAATCAAAAAAATGCACACTTACAACTGACATATTCGTTTTCAATTACTAAGTACTTTTTCAAGATATTCATTATTTTCTTTGTTTTCATAATAGGAAATGTTAGTCATAAGTCATAAAAAAATTTCAAATTTCCTTATATGGTCAAGACAATGAAAAAATATTGGATCTTCGTTTATTGGAGAAATATATTGATTTCTTTCGTTTAGGCATGAACTTTCAATAAACTTTGGGAATGAACAGGATATTGTGATGTTCATGGCTTCCCCAGTGTCACAGCGGCAAAGCTTTTCTTCAACCTATCATTTTAGAAAAAACAAAAATCCAAGTAAATAGATCAAGTGATCATTGCTAGAAATGACTTTGATTACAGACCTGCTCAATTATTTCTGACCTGGGGTTAAATAGAAACTAGAATATCAATACAAATTGTATTGATTTTATGAAAAATTGAACCTACATCAAGTTAGAAGCTACACTTAGTATATTTATTTCATTATTGCCCACAGGGGGCTAAACATAGAGGGGACAAAAAAGGACAGATAAAGGGATTAAGTCGATTACATCGACCCCAGTGTGGAACTGATACTTATTTAATCGACCCCGAAAAGATGAAAGGCAAAGTTGACCTTAGTGGAATTTGAACTCCGAATGTAATGGCAGACAAAATACTGCTAAGCATTTTGCCCAGCATGTCCAATGGTTCTGCTAGCTCATCAACCTACTATACTGTGATGCTCATTATAAAAATATGTCTCTGCACTTTGATAAAGTGTCATCTCTAACTGTAAAAAATTATGCTCGAACAGTTAAAATGGCTTTAATGAAAAACTATCCGGAAGATAATCATTTAAAAGGGTTCCACTCCTTTTAAACATCCCTTTCTCATTAAGTATTTCATTGAACAATGAAACATAATTATACTGGAACTGACTGAATAGATAAAATGTCATCTTTCCATGTCCCATCATTCTGTATTTATGTCTTAGTCACTTTGTTTCTATTGGCTCAATTCACCTAAGTGGAAATATATAGCTTACAAGCAGCTTACTTCCCTTTACAGCCATCTTCATCAAATTAGTACTTCTCTGCTGACCACTATTATAGTTTCTATAGAACCAAAAATAAATCAATCCAGTGGTTACTAGCTTACTCTTGAAAGTATCTTTGAAGCTAATTTTTTTCACATAGTGATAGCAATATTTTACTGTACCTGAAGGCAGTGAACTGGCAGAATCATTAGCATGCTGAGCAAAATGCTTAGTGGCATTTTTTCCACCTTTATGTAGTAAATTCAAATTCCACTCAGGTTGACTTTGCTTTTAATCCTTTTGTAAGTGTACCAAAATTTCTCATGATCAGAATGCTTGCTGCCCTAAGTTTATGACCAATTCCTCACTCCTTGAGTGTAATGTTAAGTTCAATTTGTATGCCATGGGGTGACATGAGCTTCAACATTTTGAGTGAAGTTTTTCATCAAAGAAAGAGAGATGGAGGGAAAGAGGGAGGAAGAGTAACAGAAAGAAGAAGGGAGAACATTTTTTTAATGTTTACTTTAGTACTGAGCATATGATTTTATATACACAGAAATATGTATGCTCAGTGTCACCACTCACCATCATCATCTTCAACGTTTCACATCTGCTTTTCTATTGTGGTATGGTTTAAACAGCTTCTCTGAGGCAGAATATTATGATTGAATATCTCCCATGTGCCGACCTTTTTAGTTGTCTTTTATGGCATGCAGCAATACAATACATCTATTCTAAAACTGGGATACACACTGCAAACACTCAATAGAATCATAAACGTTAAAAATGAGTCATCTTTTCTTGAATCATTACTGGTCTTGTCTTTCTGTAACATAAGAATTTATAGAAAGCTGCAAACTTTACAAAAAACTTCTAGTATAGAATCAATACTAGTTTCTCTGGAATGTTGTTTTGTTATTTGATTTCTTATGTCAACCAGAGACGTGTACTATTAACGAGTTTAGAACTCATAATCATATAACCAGTGGTTTAGCACCTTAAGCTCCCAGTTATTGTGTTCTTGAAATTAATGTCAGAGGTGGATTTGTTCCACCTCTGCAAACATACGTAAGTGAGATATATAAATATTGATTAATTTAAGGATTGAATAGAACAACAGAACAAACCTGCTCAAGATCTGAGAAATCTACTGGCCAGTGGTTACCCAATTAAATTTCATCCCCAGGATAATATTGAATGTAATAATTATCTTAATTCACATGCTTAAACTATCAGAATACAAAGTCATGATTGTAATTTACAAACTGGAAGATATCGTTATTACATCTGAAAGTTAAGAAGCTCCGACATTAGTATTAATTCACTAGTAATGAGTTGTTTTGTTAGTGAGTTTGTTTAACAGAATAATCTTCTAAATTATATGCTTCAAGAAATTCTATTGAAAGGGAACAGTTAATATTGGCAACTAATAGTTTGCAGTAAATAGCAGTTGAAATACATTAAGTGAAGTACCAATATATAAAAGATTTAGATATTGACTTCTGCAAATCTGCTTTTAATTTATCACAGCTAATCTTTGTCTCATATCAGCAATTATAAATCTCATTACATCAAACATTGTGAAGTAGCTCTGATCAGAAAAGCCCATAAATTTCTTCTCGCACAAGATCAATGCAGTACGCGTAATTGCATTTCTCAGAGAAATTTATCTACAATCAACTATCTTTGGATTGTATCACTGCCTACTAATATCCTGAGTACCAAAGTAACTCCCAAATGTTATAATCTGAATTACAGTCACACTAATCTAACTTACATCAATCTATATTTGAAATGATTCTGAAAGCACAATCAACTATCAACAACTCAGAGATAATTGCCAACTTTTACTAGTTTGACAAATTAGAATAACAAGAGATTCTTCAAGTCATATCAGACACTGCAGTGTCTACACTTGACATCACAAGTAGGGAAACATTCTCATATGGTGTAATTTTATAGGATTTGAGGATTTATCTTTAAATACAGTTGAGAGGCTATTATCTTTCATCATTAGAGTATGATATATATTACAGAAAAAATAAAAAATAAAACAAAGTTTAAGCTAAAATATAGCAAATTATATATAAGTGTTTTGGAATTGATATAACAATAAACATTGAATGCCATTCTTAAAGAAAAGGTCCTTCACGTTTTTCTTATACTAAAATTTTCACTTCACATTAAGAAGGAAACAATTAAATTGAGATATATTCAAAAGTATCTTCTATTTTAATAACAAATTCAAAATGGAAACAAAAAAGTTAGATCAAACATATATAATCTCCTTCACTATTAATAAACACACACATACACACATATATGTAATTTATCTTTATATTATACTCCATCATAGATGGTTACTTTTATTTAATTCTTAACCCTTTAGAGCCCAGCTATCTATTTTGGTATGATATTATTGTACAATGGGGGAAGATGAAAGCACATCATAAGAATAAGACTAATTCTCTTATAATGTATTGCTTTGAAGTTTAAACTTCTAAAATGAACCAGTTTTGAATTTGTTGCTGTTATGTTAAACAGTCATATGTCCAGGTTTGGCCAAATGCATTTGTTTTTTAATATCTAATTTTTCTTCAGATGGCGAGCTGGCAGAATCGTTAGCATGCTGGGCAAAATGCTTAGCGTTATTTCATGTCTTTACGTTTTGAGTTCAAATTCCGCTGAGGTCGACTTTGCCTTTCCTCCTTTCGGGGGTCGATAAAGTAAGTACCTGTTGCATACTGGGGTCGATCTAATTGACTGGCCACCTTCCCTAAAAGTTTCAGACCTTGTGCCTAGATTAAAAACGAATATTTATTTTTTCTTGCAATAGCCAATTCTTTTGGTCAAGCTATCATATCTCCAGCTGCTTCAGATGAAAACTATCAAAGTGTAGTACAACGTGTGCTATATATAAGAGATGAGGAATTATGTACATTATTTATATTATTTGCATTATTTACATTTGACGGATATTTGTCCTCATCTTGTTTGTTGTTAACACAACATTTTGGCTAATATACCTTCCAGCCTTGATTAAGTGACTTGGGAAATTTCGAACCTGGGTTCTCATTCCTAAAGTATTTTTCGATTTTATTATTATTATTATTATTCAGGTCACTGCTTGGAATCAAACTCAAAATCTTGGGGTTAGTAGCCCGTGCTCTTAACCAGTACGCCATATGCCCATTGGCAATTGTGGAGTGAATTTTAGGGTTTATAAATCTAATATTTTCCTGTCCTTCCTTAATACCAGTTCCCATATGCTATTCATATCTGAAATCGGTCTGCTTAGGAGGTTGTTGTGTTCTAGCACTTGTGCTGCTTCTTTTAGTTTTTGTATTTTCCATACATGGTCAGTTATAACTGATTTATCAATATCTCCTCGTATCACAGCTTTGGGGTGTTCCTCTACCCTTATTTTGAGGGGACAACATGTTTCGCCTTTGTATAGCCTACCACAGCTGCATGGTATGGAGTACACGCAGTTTTTGGTCATATTCTCCTTTGGGTAAAACCACCAACAGAAAAGAATATGACCAAAAACTGCGTGTACTCCATACCATGCAGCTGTGGTAGGCTATACAAAGGCGAAACATGTTGTCCCCTCAAAATAAGGGTAGAGGAACATCCCAAAACTGTGACACAAGGAGATATTGATAAATCGGGTATAGATAGATGATCATGTATGGAAAATGGAGACCACCTCCCCTTGTGGGATGAAGTTAAAATAATAGACAGAGAACACCAGTGGAAAATACAAAGACAAAAAAAGAAACAGCACATATGCTAGGACACAACAACCTCCTAAGCAGACTAAGTGCAGATATGAGTAGCATATGGGAACCTGTATTAAGGAAGGATAAGAAAATATTAGACTTATAAGCCCTAAAATTCACTCCATAATTGTCTATGGGCATATGATGTAGTGGCTAACAGCATGGGCTACTAACCCCAAGGTGGGGAATATATATTCATGAAAAGCAGAAAACCGGTCCTTATGAGTCAGCATGACTCGAGAAGGTAACTTTACTTTTTTTTACGATATCTACAGCTCAATGAATAATTCGTTTATGTATGTTTGCTAACGAGTTCAGCTACTTATATTGCCCATTGGTTAATTTATCGACCTCTTCTCATGGCACCAACAGACAAAATAGAAAAGGTGTTGTCTTGAAGGCTAGCAAGGGAGATGTACTGGAACAGCTGCTCTGACTCACAGGGCTTGCACTTGCAGGATAGCCATCTCTGCCTTGATTGCAGTGAGCAGAGATACGATCCAGGGACCAAGAACACCAGAGGTCTTAAATGACAAAGGCTCAACTATAAACTTGTCATAAGGTGACTAATACCTTGACAGCTTGCTTTTCTCAGCCTGACAAGCAGTGGAGAGTGAGCTGGCAGCTGACAACACTAAGTTGCCACTGGAGAAGGTCTCACAGCATGTGGGATCTCAGATGGGGGGGGGGGTGCTATTATCCTACAGTCTGGCCTTTTACCATCCCCTCAGTCTAGCCACACTGGCTCAAGCTGGGAAGAGAAGCCTGCAGTGTTTAGGCTTTGCTTTATGATCTTGTTTAGGGTGGTATGGCATGGAAGGCAGCTAGCACTATGATGGCATGACAGTGGGTGGAGGCTACAAGGTTCCAAAGTGGAGCCACAGTAGTGTTCATTTTATTATTCTTTTATTCTACTAAGTTTCTAAGACATAAACACACAAACATTGGTTGTCAAATGATGGCAGGGAGAGGGATAACACAGACATGCACACATAAATAATACATACATACACACAAACACACACACACACACACACACACACACATACACATGCACACACATAACCTATATTAAATTAAGAGAAGGAAATGGAGATTTAGTGGCTAATAATTATTTAATAAATAATTATTAACCAGTAACTCTCGATTTCCTTAATCTAATATGGATTATATACTTAATACATACCTATTGATTGAGGGAAATTTTGTTTCCTAAAGATAGAAGGCATAAAAATCAATGTTTTCTTGGATGTAATCATCACTTTGAGATTAATATATCCTCTAATTAACTAATACATGTGTGTGTGTGTGTGTGTGTGTGTGTGTGTGTGTGTAAGATGTACTTCTTTCAGGTTTCGTCATCCACTTCCACTCACAAGGCTTTGGTTGACCCTAGGCGATAGTAGAAGACATTTACCCAAGATTCCATACAGTGGGACTGAACCCGGGACAATGTGGTTGGAATGCAATCTACTTACCACACAGCCATGCCTGCACTTGTTGCATAATATTTCTTACATTCAATAATAATTTCTCACATCCCCTCCATATCATATGCCAGAGCTAAATCAATGTCACCAGCATCTACAATAACATATAATTTTAGCAAAAATAAACATTCAATTTATTATTTATGTATGTATTTAATCACTTAACATTCATTGGGCAAAATGTCGTTTGTAAGCACCATTAACATTATCATCTGCCACACTCCTGTTTTGCTTTTAATGGGCTTATGCGTGTTACTCACAGTAACTTTAATATGATATCAATTATAAATTTAGATTTAAATTCATCTCTGTTTCGTATAGTCCTGTTCAATTCTGATTATATATTAAATAATTTTCAGATGAATTTATATCCATTGCTTCTGTTCAAAGTGCATTACATGGAGGTTTTTGCTATTAGATTATTAGTTATGTCCTAAGTTGTTGCTGACTGAATCATATCTGAAGTTAACTGAAGTGGTGTATGAAAAATTACTTCAGAAATTCATAATGAGAGAAATAACAGTGCACTAAAATTATAAAGTTCTCTTATACAAATTGATTTCTTTTGACTAAATATAATAGAGGCAAGTTTTCAAGGAGAGTGTCTGTAGTCAATTGAATATATTCCTGTTTATCTCTGATATATATATATATATATATATATATATATATATATATCACACGCAAACATATACATATATATATATATATATACACATATATATGCATATATATATTATATATATATATATAAACACACACATATATGCATATATATACATATATATATATACACACATATATGCATATATATATATATATGTATACATATATATATGTATGTGTATATATATATGCATATATATATGTATGTATGTATGTATATATATATACACACACACACACACACACACACACACACACACACACACACACACACACACACACACATATATATACAGTCATTATGAATTCAACTGTGGGTTGAAAAGTAGTGTTGACCATAATAAAATTCATAAAGGAATGAATCCAGAACATGTACACCAGTAAGCCTCTTGACAATTGAAACTTGAGGTTTTCGTCAACACCTTTCATACAATCCATTGTACTCCTGATATGGAGTTCTGTTAAGAAATGTTTGTTAACCCACCTGTTACTGTATTTTATTTATTTTGAGATGCTCTGTGTTTCTTTCAATTAATTTGAAATATAACAAAGAATTTAGTAAAATAACTTAGTTATCATTAAGCTAGTGTTAGGAACATAAATTGTGACTAAGGTTTAGTGGAAGATTTTAATTCAAAACTTATGTAAACAAGACATTTATATTACAAAGCCAGAGGTGGTTTCAGCCGGGTTGGTATCAAAAGGGTTAATATACATTTATCGACATCAGTACCATGTAACATCATCCTCATCATTATCATTTCTGTATTCACTTTTCTGTGCTAGCATCGATCTGGTAGAATTTATTGAGGCAAATGTCCAATAACCTGAGGCCTGCCCTGTTGTCAACTCTTTCGTGTTTTTGAACAGAGTCATATTACCCTAAGAAAGGGAGACACACATTTAGATTGCATTTTGATTGCATTTAGGATTCCTAAATTGGAAAGAACTTTTATTCTTATTTACAGAAATAGCCCCATGCTTGAGAAGTTTCTTTTACAACCAAATGGGTTTGAGTTCAAGTTGAAGCACAATGGGTTTGATCCCTCTCTGGTGTTACCTTTGGCAGATATCTTCTTCTATGGATTCAGGCAAACAATACTTAGAGAAATTTAGTAGCTGGAAACTGTAAGGAAGTCCATCATATATACACAAAGCACTTACAAATGAATGCACGCTCTACCACATGGTTCCTAGTTCATTCCCATGGTATGGTTCCTTGAGCAAGTGTTTTCTACTATGGCTCCCAGATCAACCAAAACCTTTTGTGTGGATTTTGGAAGATAGAAATTGAAACAAGTCAGTTGCATATATATATATGTTCTTTTATTCTTTTATTCCTTTATTTGTTTCATGATAATCCACTGAGCTATGGGACCCATTGTCTTATGTCAGACAAAAAAACAAGTCCTCATGTTACATAACCTTTCCTGTGTCTTAATCTTCTTTGTAATTGTTAATGTAAGTGAAGGTACATGGCTTAGTGGTTAGGGTATTTGGCTCACAATTGTAAGGTCATGAGTTCAATTTCCAGCAGTGCATTGTGACTAATGCTAGAGCACCACATTTAGTCTAGCATCCTCAGGACTTATTCTTTGTAAGCCTAGTACTTATTCTATTTGTCTCTTTTACTGAACTGCTAAGTTATGGGGACGTAAACACACCAGCATCGGTTGTCAAGCAATGGTGGGGGTACAAACACTGAAACACATACACATAATACATACATACACACATACACACACATACACACACATACACACATGCACGCACACATACACACATACACACATACACACACACATACACACACATACACACATGCACGCATGCACGCACACACACACACACACACATATATATATATATATATATACATAAATAAATAAATCCTCACATGTCATAAAATTAAGATATATAAAGGATGTGACTGAAATATTATGTACCCTTATCATTGATTATAAGATATTATTCTAAGTGATAGACATTATTAGGTTGATCTGAAAATGACAAACTAGAATTAAAGGCTTCAAATGCAGGTTTATAGAGAAGAAACAATTGGTGATATACACATGTCATGTTGATAACAGATAAAATGACCTTATGATAAATATATCAAATTGGTTTAGCATAGAAACTAGAGGAAAGATGATAATTTCATGAAAACTTGTCATAAGACAGTTAAGAAAACATTAAGAAGATTGGAAATGACAGAAAATTGAATATGGGTTAAGACAAGAATAATGAAAATTCAGAAATCATACTTATTGAATATGTACAAGTGCAAAGTAAAAACAAACAGTGGAAACTATATCTAATCCAGTGAAACTTGTGCACTTTAACATATCACATCTAATTATTAGACATCTTACATGCCTAGAACATATATTGGAATCTGATTACCATTATTGTGTTTGTATCAAATTTTTTCATTTTTTTATACGTTCATTTCCAGCTTTCTTTGTATTGTATCTGAAGACATCCAAAGAAAAATGGAAAAAAAAAAGGGGGGGAATCCAATAACAGACAAATCAGCAGGTGACTCCTGGTTTGGAGTTTTACCACATACAGTTACAGAAATAGGATTCCATAATATGTCATCTATTTCACTTTGGCATCTTTGCTTCGGCCAAGTCCAGTGTGGAGTAGATTAATAAATTCTGACTCTTGTCATTCGGACTCTAAGCCCTTTGCAAATTTACTGCTGGTTTTATTTTTGCATCTGGCATTGGTGAAATATTTACATGTCTTTTCTCTCATACTGTGTGGTGACCAGCATGTCAGAGAATAGGCATGTGTGTTGTAAAAGCAACTAAAAGAGGTTCAGGTAGGATTTGCACTTTGACCTCATAAAACCCTCACTTGCAATGACTACACAAGCAGACCCATGGGTTGGAGGGTTATTGCTGAGTGGCGCAAAGGTGTCATCCACCAGGAGTAGGATATTACCAACAGATAGAGGATGCAGTGATGAACTATTACAGCTCATGCCCTCACACTACTACTACTACTACTACTACTACTACTACTACTACTACTACTACTACTACTACTACTACTACTACTACTACTACTACTATTAACACTAACACTACTACTGCCGCTTGCCTTCATAAAATTTTAGGCAGGTAGATTCTTTGTAAATATTTACAGGAATCTACAGGAATGGTGGATATTAATAGATATTTGATAATTATCTTTTCAATTTTTGCTTGTTTCAGTCATTGGGCTGTGATCATGCTGGGCCACTATCTTGAAGGGGGTTCAGTAGGACAAATGTACCCCAGTACTAAATAAAAAATTTTTTTTTTTTTAATACCTGGTACTTATTCTATCAATCTCCTTTGCGAAACAAGTGCTAAGTTACAAGAATGTAAACAAACTAACAACAGTTGTTAAATGGTGGTAGGAACTAGTGGTAAGAAGTTTGCTTCTCAACCACATGCTTTTGGGTTCAGTCCCACTGTGATACCTTAGGCAGGTGTCTTCTACTATAGCATTGTGCTGATCAAAGCCTTGTGAGTGGATTTGGTAGATGGAAACTGAAACAAGCTTGCCGTATATGTGTGTGTGCATGAGTATGTGTGTGTATGAGTGTGTGTGTGTGTGTGTGTGTGTATATCTGTGTGTCTGTGCCTGTGTTTGTCCCCCCACCATCGCTTGACAACCGTGTGTTTATATCTCTGTAACGCAAAGAACTGATAGAATAAGAACTGATCGAATAAGTACTAGGCATACAAAGAATAAATCCTGAGATTGATTTCTTCAACTAAAAAGAACCCTTTAAGGTGGTGCTCCAGCATGGCTGTAGTCAAATGACTGAAACAACTAAAAGAGTATATATATATATGTATATATATATATATATATGACAGGCTTTTTTCACTTTCCAGCAACAAAATTCACTCACAAGGCTTTGGTCAGCCTGGGATTTTAGTGGATGATACTTCCCCAAGGTGTTGCACATTAAGACTGAACCCAAGATCAGATGATTGGGAAGCAAGCTTCTTAACCACACAGCTACGCCTGCACCTATTTCTAATTTTAACACTTCTCTCTCTCTCTCTCTCTCCTTCTCTCTTTCTCTCTCTCTCTTTCTCTCTCTCTCTCCTTCTCTCTTTCTCTCTCTCTTTCTTTCTATCTCTGTCTTTTTCTCTCCTCCCACCTCTCTTTTTTCCCATTTCCTCTCCTTTTATTGTTCTGTCTCTTTTACTCTCTCTCTGATATAATTTGAACAACTTCACCACCATCACCATCCTCCTCTTCCTCCCCTCTTCCTCCTCTCTTCCTCCCCTCTTCCTCCTCTCTTCCTCCCCTATTCCTCCTCTCTTCCTCCTCCTCTTCTTCCTCCTCCACTTCATCCTCTCCCTCTTCTTCTTCCTCCTCTTCCTCCTCCTCCACTTCCTCCTCTCCCTCTCCTTCTTCCTCCTCCACTTCCTCCTCCTCCTCCTCCTCCTCCGCCACCACCACCACCTCCACTTCCTTCTCCGCCTTCTCTTCTTCTTCGTCATCATCATCATCATCACCATCATTATCATTGTTGTTATTGGCCATCATTTCTATACCTGCTTTTCCATGCTAGCATGGGTTGGATGAGGCTTCTTAAGACAATATGTTTGTGGCCATTTATCTTTCCTTGTAGCAACCCTTACTTACTTACAAGGAAAGCACTTTATTCAGCTGGTCTTCACATGATAATCCACTGAGCTACGGGACCCATTGTCTTATGTCAGACAAAAAACAAGTCCTCATGTTACATAACCTTTCCTGTGTCTTAAATCTTCTTTGTAATTGTTAATGTAAATGAAGGCACATGGCTTAGCGGTTAGGGGTATTTGGCTCACAATTGTAAGGTCATGAGTTCGATTTCCAGCAGTGCATTGAGTCCTTGAGCAAGACATTTTATTTCATATTGTTCCAGTCTGCTCAGCCGGCGAACATAAGTAGTACTTGTATTTCAAGCAGCCAACCTTGTCACATTCTATGTCATGCTTAATCTCCCTGAAAACCACGTTAATCTTTTAGCATTCAGATTTCTCTGTCAAATGGAATGCTTATTTATTCATATTGATATGAACTAGTCATGCATTACCTTATAGCTTCAAGATTTTATGGATGTCATTATTTTTAGAATAATATTGTAGGGTAAGTGTGGGAGGCCAGATCTGGCCAGTGTAAATGTTACACAGTTAAGAGTTCACGTATCTGTGGAGTACTCAGCCACTTGCCTGTTAATTTCACAAGCAAGCTGTTCTGTTGATCAGATCAACTGGAGCACTCGTCATGATAACTAATGGAATGCTAGTTAATTGTCATTATCCATTGAATGGGTCTCTTACAAAATCACCTTATTCCACATATAATTACAATTAGTATTATGTTACTGTCACATCTTTAAGATTTAAAACAGTAGTAAGACACTAAAAAATGTTTACATTCATTTGTATATTCATCGATTCATTCAGCTTTACATCTTATTATTCACCGCATTAAAATTATGTAATCCAATTTTGTAATTGCATTTAATTACCTTTATCACCCAACTTAAATCATAATTAACCACTTGAAATCAATTTGGAGATATGAACATTTTCTCATTTAACTATTATGATCACAGTCCATGATAATAAGTTAACAGACTCTTACTAAGAAAATTATGCAAGACAATATTTTTTTAAAAAGCAAAGAGAGAGAGAAAAGAAAGAAACAAATATAGAAAACAATTTCTATTGAATAATGAGCTGTTAAATTATGACTACCAAAAATTGTAAAATTTAAAGATAACACTCACACACACACATGCATGCACACACACATATGGATGTGAGTTATATATGTGTGTGTGTGTGTGTGTGTGTGTGTGTGTGTGTATAATATATTATCATCATCGTCGTTTAACGTTCACTTTCCATGCTGGTATGAGTTGGACGGTTTGACTGAGGACTGGCGAGCCAGAAGGTTGCACCAGGCACTCCAATCTGATCTGGCAAAGTTTCTACAGCTGGATGCCCTTCATAACGCCAACCACTTCAAGAGTGTAGTGGGTGCTTTAACGGGCCACTGGCACGAGAGCCATGCGATAATGCATGAATAATTCAAGGCAATTCAAATAAATAAGCATTATGTTTAACAGAATAATAATCAGAATGCATAAAGAGTTAAAACTCACCCTACAACCAACTTTATGGCATTCAACTGTAGCAGTTTTAACCAACCTCTCAAATAAGTTCACTACTTTAAATTGTGACATTTAGACCCTCCCTTTACAATTTTCACTTACTGCCTTATACAGTGGAATTTAGATTATTGCTCTAACAACTTCACTATCACATTTTGTGAAATTTAGAGTACCATACCATAATAACATTATACTTTTCATTGTGAATCTAACTGCCACTGTCCCAGCTTTACTATATCTTATTTTGTGGCATTTAGATCACTGATCAACCAGTTTTTCTGCCTTATATTTTGACATTTTAACTACCATTCTACCATTTTGCATGCTACTTTGCACTGTGACACTTTAACCATCATGCTATAAATGAACTGCCTTATATTGTATTACTTAGAACACCATTCTAACTTCACTACTTTACGTTGCGGAAATAAGACTATTATTCTACCACTCCCTAAGGTGGCGAGCTGGCAGAAACATTAGTGCACCGGGTGAAATGCCTAGTGGCATTTCGTCTGCCGTTATGTTCTGAGTTCAAATTCCGCCAAGGTCGACTTTGCCTTTCATTCTTTCGTGGTCGATAAATTAAGTACCAGTTACACTCTGGGGTCGATGTAATCAACTTAATCCCTTTGTCTGTCCTTGTTTGTCCCCTCTATGTTTAGCCCCTTGTGGGCAATAAAGAAATAAGGAACATTAGCACAATGTGGTCGGGAAGCAAGCTTCTTAGCATATGGCCATGCCTGCGCCCATGATATATTCTTTTACTTGTTTCAGTCATTTGACTGTTGCCATACTGGAGCACCACCTTTAGTCGAGCAAATTGACCCCAGGACTTATTCTTTATAAGCCTAGTACTTATTCTATCAGTCTCTTTTGCTGAAGTGCTAAGTTATGGGGACATAAACACAACAGCACTGGTTGTCAAGCGATGTTGGGGGACAAACACAGACACACATACACACATACATATATATGTGTGTATATATATCATCATCATCATCATCATCGTTTAACGTCCGCTTTCCATGCTAGCATAGGTTGGACGATTTGACTGAGGCCTGGTGGACCAGGAGGCGACACCAGGCTCCAATCTGATTTGGCAGAGTTTCTACAGCTGGATGCCCTTCCTACGCCAACCACTCCGAGAGTGTAGTGGG
>NC_068990.1:74225280-74230280 GCF_001194135.2 Octopus bimaculoides
ATATATATATATATATATATATATATATATATATATATATATATATATACACACACACACACACACCCACACACACAACGGGGTTCTTTCAGTTTCTCTCCACCGAATCCACTCTCAAGGCTTTGGTTGGCCTGAGGCTATAGTGGAAGACACTCGCTCACAGTACCATGCAGTGGGAGTGAACCCGGAACCATGTGGTTGGTAATTCATATTCTTTTGAAATGATCATATGTTATCTCATAGATTCAGGATGTTGATGATGTGATTGTTTATTTTTAGGATCACATTGTAAGGTATGTGTGAGAGACAGGATCTGATTGGTTTGAACATAAAACAATATTTTTACTGGATATGGCCGGTTTAAATAGTAAACTGGCAGTCTACCTACTGTTGAAGCATTTAGATACCCACTCTCTTCACTTCACTGCCTTAAATTGTGGCACTTAGACCACCACTCTACTAATGTGACTGCTTTATATTTTGATATTTAAGCAACTACTCTAACAACTTCACTGCCTTACACTGTGACATCATTTAACCTGCCAGTCTATCAAATTCACTGCCTTATATTCCATCAATATAAGAAATCAATATTTGAAAGCTAAATTTATTTGAATTTTAAATAACTTAAATAATCAATGAATCAATCAATCAACCAATTAATTGGTTAATTACATTACACCGATAAAAAAAAAAACTACATCACACTAAAATTTACAGAAATTTGCTCATGCTGCACTTATCATTATCATCATCATCATCGCCGTCGTCATCGTTGTCGTAGTTACCATCATCGTCATCGTCATCATTATCATCATCATGTTCACTATCATTTCAATCACTGACACTATTACAACAGCAATAGCAATTATTATAATCACTGACATTATAATTTTTTTAATCTTTTTTTTTCTTTTTTTTCTGATGACTTTTTTTTTTTTTTAAACAATTTTGTTATGCAAACATGTTGATGTAATTCATCTCACTGTTTTGTTGTTTGCATCCATGAGGCCTCGGCAATCTGGTATCTGAGATCTGACAACATCACTTCACCACCACCAAAAATATTTAATACAAATAACTATTTAATACAAAAATATTTAAAGAGGAAATAACACATCAAAATAGTGTTGACTATTACCATAGAAATCACAATCCAAAATATTTATAAGTGATTTTAGAATTATTTTTCTTGTTGAGAGTGTTGGACAAAATACTTTGTAATATTTAGCTATACCTCATCACATTTTGAGTTTAAATCCTGCTGGGGTCAAATTTGTCTTTTCATCCTTGTGGAGCTGAGAAAATATATTACTACTAGTTAGAAACTCTCAAGAGAACTAAACAGTAGAAGCTTATCAGAGAGGAAACCTTACTCAGGTGAGGGTTTTGGTCCTTAACTTCTTACACTTTCAGGGGTCTGGGTTACATCTAGGTCATGACTGCTGGATGCCCATCTGCTGACACATTTTCGCTACTTGGATATCCATCCCTATTCCTAACTTTGCTTTGATCTGAGGTGGTAGTACCCATGAAGGGCTCCAGTTATTAATCGATTAGGAGAAGATGGTCCTATAGTTACGGTAGAGAGGACTTGAAGGAAGGGTGTGTCCTAGACATATGTCTAGACATGCTGGGCCCTAGGCATGCGTTTGGCTCACCAGAGTGTGGACATGCCTAAGGACTAATTAGGCTCTGTGCCCCAAAAATAAGCTGAGGAAAGTAGGAGACTAGTTGAATAAATGGTAGATAAATCTGAAGAAGGCATCAGTAAACCACTACTGTGTCTTTCTTAATCATTCTTAATCATTCAGGCTTTCACAAGGAGTCCCATGATTGCCAATGCCTATAGTTACAAGGAGAGAAGGAGAGAATAAGGAAGAAAGGAAAAGGAAGGAGAGGAAAGGAAAGAAAGAAAGAAAGAAAGAGACGGAAGTAATATAGCTAAATACTGTGACCAATGCCAATCTACAACACTGAACTGGTACTATATTTTATTGACCCCCACCCCCACCCCCGAAGGCAAAGTTGATGTAAGTAAGATTTGAACACAGAATATACAGAGCTGTACAAATATTCCAAAGCAATATGTTCCATGTTCTAATGATTCAGCCAATCCATAATTATAATCATGCTTAGTGTAATACTGAGATGAAAGATCTGCAAATTGTACTTTTTTAACTGGTAACACTTATCAACTGGCTCAGTCTACACAGATATTAGCAGGTACATTATAAGTGCAGCCCACTGTGGGAAGATGTTCTATTAACTGAGTGAACTCCATCTTATGATTTAACCTTGTTTAATGTTTATGCATGAAATTTCTACTGAATGATAATGATGATGATAATTCGTTAGTTGAAAGAATCGTTATTGATGATGTTTAACCCTACGTAAGCCCTAATTGAGTAGGTCTTCAAAGCCATTCCATTCATGACCATTCCACAGTTTTATGTATCAGTAACCACATTGTTCACTACATCCTTCCTTTTTTCAGATTGTGAGGATGTAAATATATGGATATTTGGTTATTTCCAACAGATCAAGTTACCTCATTGGCCCATTGATCAGTTGAGTTTTAGGATGATGGATCAACTCCTTGGCTTAATCAATGTCACTTTCGTTATTCCTTATGTCTTGAGATTTCTGGCCAAACTGTGTATCAGTGGCCTACAAAATGATATAAATATTTGTTACACTAACTGGAACCTATCATGTAACATAATTCCAAACACCATTAATTAGATATAATTCTAATGATCATTTAATAGTATTATTTATTATTTCATGCTTGCTTTTTAAATTAGTTTAGTACTAGCATGTAGGCATGGAATGACCAAATAATTAAAGACCTTGTGGTTTGCAACCATAAGGTCTTAGGTTCAATGTCACATCATGGCATCTTGGACAAATTTCCAAGATGCCATGAAACGGTATAACACATAGCTAATGAATGAAAGTGGGAAGATGGAAACTGTGTAGAAGCACATTGAGTAGATTGTTCATGTAATTTCTGAACAAGACAGACACTGATTCTGTCTTAGAATTACATTAACCCTTTAATGTTCAGATCATTCTGTCAAATATAATGCCTATTTATTCATATTATTTTGAATTAATCATGCATTATCTTGTAGATAATGCATGTTTGTCAACCAGAAGAATGCTAAAGACAAGTACTTCACCAACAACATTTTAGGGTAAACTTGTGTTCTGAGGGTGCTACTTTATCCATCTCCAAATGCAAGTGTCAAATGTTCATCAGATAGTGAAGCAGCTTCATAAGTGTTTTGGCCCCTTCCACCACAACACCAAAGTGGCCTGGGAACACCCACCAGAGTAGATGACAAAACTCTCACACAATAGCATGAGCTTCATTGAGTCAATTATTGCAACTCTGGGCCAGATGTTTCTACCATCCTCAATGCTCATTCCTTCTACACCACTCACCCTCTCTCTTGAGCTAGATATAATGGTCTGTTTTCTAAGCTACACACCACACTTTTTGCTATATATTAATTTACTCAATATCTACAGCCAAGTTATATGAATATATGGTATATATTTATACCATTTAAATAATAACAACAATAAAATTACCTAATGATCTGAAATATTCTACTGATAATAATATTCTTCATTTAAAACTTTGCAAAATATTAATCCTTTCTGTGCAGTTGTTTGGCATAGAATTTTTAAAGAAAGATTTATTTATTTCAGGTCTTAGACATCCAACTCAGAGAAACGTCTCTAAAAATTCGTTATTCACTTATTTATGCTTGTTCATGCAGAAAAGACTTATCCAATATGACAAAAGTGGACAGGCTTAAGAGAAGCTTAAATAGTGAAAGTACTTATCTTGCAATATACTGTGCTATACTGTGGTTTTAATATGATTTCTGTTGACAGAAATGCTGAAGTTAGTGAATTGATGTAAATGTATTTACATGATATCCTTCTTAAAAATATCTAATTCACTTTATATATAAAACTTGGTTGGAAATAAAGTTTTAGTGGGCTGAATATTACTACAATTGTAATAAATTCATATATTTATTTATATATTTATGTATTTATTTATTTCATATTAGAAATATGAAAATACTGACAAGTGCATCTATTCTGTATCTTGTCTTCACTTTAGATTGAGATGAAAATTACCGAAATTGTCTTCTCTTAAATGGACATTTTTCAATTTCAAAAGCTATTGGATGTAATCTTTAATCTAATAAATATGCCAGGCCTAACAATTTCAGTCATGTAATTTTTTCCTCTTAATGTGTAGTTCAGCTGGTGCACATATAAATCTATGTCTCCTTAATGATATGTGCTCTTTATTCATTGTAAATTACTGTCAGAAGGGGACAATAGCTGTTCCAGAAAATGGTACTTTCATATGAATATATGAAAAATTAAAAACGAGACACAGCAAACACACACCCACATACCATAGAGAGCAAATAATAATAAAATAAAAATTTAAATAAAAAACATAAATAAATAAACGCAATCACTCTCATGCCGTATTTAATTTGCATTTTTCTTCCTGAAATTGATTTAAAGCAAGGAGGGTGTGAGTCAGAATAATCTATGTTTGTTCTCTGAAGTTAACTCCTACTTAAACTTATTTTATTAATGCATATGTCATTATGCACATAGATTTGTTTATATTAGCTGAATCTTCATTATAGAAATACTTTGTTTTGAAACTAACCAGCAACCTTACAATAAACTGAGACTCAGTTAATTTACTAGTTGCTCCGTGCATTGCAAAAAACAAGATATTTGTATATTATTCTGCAAGTTTGTATCTCTATAATGAGGTTTATTATTGTTTTTCAATAAAGTATGAACGATAATATATAACAGCAGAACTGATTTATATTTCATATAACGTATGTGCAAAAATAGATCTGCTCATTGAGAAGATTGGATGTGATTGCTTAGAATGGAAAAAAACCAAAATACAGATGAGAGTAATATTGGTGAATCTCTGTTAT
>NC_068990.1:74235467-74237543 GCF_001194135.2 Octopus bimaculoides
ATATATATATATATATATATATATAAAGCACAATTTATTTGTGATCAGAGTTGTTCGAAAACCGAGGTACTACTGTATATAAATTCTTTTCTACTCTAGGCACAAGGCCCGAAATTTTGGGAGAGGGGGACGGTCGATTAGACTGACCCCAGTGCACAGCTGATACTTAATTTATTGATCCTGAAAGGATGAACGGTAAAGTCAACCTTGGCAGAATTTGAACTCAGAACGTGAAGACATAAAATAGCACTAAGCATTTTGCCCAGTGTGCTAATGTTTCTGCTACCTCGCCGCATTGATGTATATATATATATTGACAAACTGTATATATACTTACAGATGCATGCAGATATTTAGACATATAAAAATGTTTATATATACATGTGTGATGATATATATAATAGATTACGTATGTATGTATATATCTGTCTATTAATCTATCTGTCCTGTCCTATCCATCCATCCATCCATCCATCTATCTGTCTTTCTGTGTACCTGTCCATCCATCCGTCTGTCCATCCGTCCGTCCGTCCGTCCGTCCATCCGTCTGTCTGTCTGTCTGTCTGTCTGTCTGTCTATCTATCTATGAACTTAGGCTTATCTACCTGTCAGTCTACCTCCCCACCTACCTGCCTGCCTGCCTGCCTGTCTGTCTAGGTATCCATTCATCCATTCATCCATTCATCTATCCATCTATCTCTCTGTCTGACCGTCCGTCTGTTTGTATGTCTGTCTGTCTGTCTATTTATCTATCTATCTGTCTATCTATCTATCTATCTATCTATCTATCTATCTATCTATCTATCTATCTATCTATCTATCTATCTCTGTACACTGACAGATGCATATTTATATATATACATCACAAACTGGAAACATATTATTTGGGAATAGAGATTGGACCCACAAGTGGACCAATCCAAGTAAAGGACAGAAAAAAAAAGTCAAAAGACTAATAAAAGAGCGTAGGGTAGGGTAAGGTTTGATGTTTTACTCTAAGAATGGTATTCACCTTTAGAAACAGCTTTTAAAGAACCAGGCTAATGCTTTTGACTCTTATTTATTTATAAGAATTTAATGGGAACCTATTTGATTATTAGATTCATCAATGAGATTAGAACTTGGAAACCTTTTGTTATATAGGTCAAGTTCTCTGGAATTAGTTCAGATTATGTTCTATGAAGGGCAAAGCAAATTGTTCATTGTTTCAAAATTGTGTACACATGAAGAAAATCAAAGTCAATTTTTGGCAACGGAAAGAAGGTATAAAGAAGATTAAAACAGCCACTGTATTTTCAATGTACTTATTAAAATAATGTGACTTGGCAGGCAGAATCGTTAGAGCATTGGACAAAATACCTTGTGGTATTTAAGTTTCAGTCCTTTATAGTTCTTTACTTGAAATGCTGCCAGTGTCGAATTTGACTTTCGTCTTTCTGGGATCAATGAAATAAAGAACTAGTCAAATACTGGCGTCAGTTTAATCAATTGATACTGGTAGCTATCACACTTCTTCAAGAATTTCATCATCATCATCATCATTGTCGTCATCATTCTCATCAACATCATCGTCAGCATCAGCATCATTTAAGCATGCTGGCATGTGATGGATGATTTGACTGGATTAGAAGCTCCTATCATTATACTGCGCACAATAAATGAAATTTATTTCTCACTGGATGGAGCACTATTTTTTGTTGATCTTACCTTAGTGGAGCAGTAAACCATATATGTATATATCATCATCATCATCATCATCGTTTAACGTCTGCTTTCCATGCTAGCATGGGTTGGACGATTTGACTGAGGACTGGTGAAACCAGATGGCTACACCAGGCTCCAATCTGATTTGGCAGAGTTTCCACGGCTGGATGCCCTTCCTAATGCCAACCATTCAGAGAGTGTAGTGGGTGCTTTTACGTGTCACCCGCACGAAGGCCAGTCAGGCGGTACTGGCAACGCCCACGCTCAAAATGGTGTATTTTATGTGCCACCTGCACAAGAGCCAGTCTAGGGGCACTGGCAACGATCTCGCTCAAAAATCCTACGAAAGCCAGTCAGGCGGTACTGGCAACG
>NC_068990.1:74238274-74244551 GCF_001194135.2 Octopus bimaculoides
TATATATATATATATATATATGTGTGTGGGTTGAACCCCCAACCCCTAACTCTCTCACGCTATATATATATATATATATATACATATATTGAGTTCTACACCAGGTTATTAGTCTCACTATGCAGAAGTGAAATATTGATATGTGCGTATGTATATATATGTATATTCATTTTGGTTGTTCTATATATATAAGCACAAGTGTAGCTGTGTGGTAAGAAGCTTACTTCCCAGTCACATGGTTCCAAGTTCAGTCCCACTACATGGCACCTTGGCAAGTGTTTTCTTCTATAATCTCAGGCTGACCAAAGCCTTGTGAGTGGATTTGGTAAAAGGAAACTGAGTAAAGCCTGTCGTGTATATATGCATGTGTGTGTGTGTAACAGTGCCATTACCTGATGCTGGTGTGTTTATGACCCCATAACTTAGTGGTTCAGCAACAGAGACTGATAGAATAAGTACAGGCCTACAAAGAATAAGTTCCAGCATCGATTTCTTTGATTAAAACCCTTTAAGGCAGTGCTCCAGCATGGCCACAGTTAAATGACAGAAACAAGAAAACGAATAAAAGAATAAAAGACTAGATATGTATGTATGTATGTGTGTGTGTGGAGAGAGAGAGAGAGAGAGAGAGAGATAGTGACTTAATTTCCAGTATTTACAATGTTTACCGGTAGTTCAGAACATGCAAAAAAAATGTTCAGACTGATGCAAAATAAAATCAAAACTTTCTCCCACAGTCGATCTACCAACTGGAAGCAATTATTAAAAGATATATTCTTAAGACAAAGTAAACCAATTTAAAATTCTGCCAATATACTAAATAAGCTCATTACAAACAAGTCTGTATTTACAGAATTTATCACATGTATATGTGGTATTTGCATGTGTATGTGAGTGTGTGTGTGTGTGTGTGTGTGTGTGTGTGTGTGTGTGTGTGTGTGTGTGTGTGTGTGTGAGGATGCGCCGCATGTATATGTGTGCTCATGTGTGTTTGTCTGTCTATGCATATATTTTTTGTCACATGTAAATAAAGCATAAATAATCTCACAAAACTTACACACAAACAATAACAATGATACTACTACTACTACTACTACTACTACTACTACTGCTGATAATGATAATAATCCTATTGTAATCTAGTGTTGAAGATGCATACATGCCTATATATGTACATATATATGTCTAGACAATTATTAAAGGATATTCCTTTTACAACAAAAATGTATACATATATATATATATATATATATATATACACACATGCATGCACACAGACACACATACACGTGCATGCACACACACACACGTGTACACATGAACATTGATATATACACATGAATACACACGTGTACACACATGTTTATATGCTGTTAAACTCTATTTAGCTTTTACACTCATTACATACTGAGGCACCCATGAACAAACTGTATCTGTTGCAACCAATGAATATCTACAGCAACTGATTTCGTCTCTAACCACATCTCTAATCATCACATAAACATATAGCCATGTTGTTCTATTATTTCTCATCTCCAAATGAATCTTTTCCAGACCCTCACCATCTCACCCTCGTTGCACCCATCCATCCATTTACTCATCCACAGACATACTCTGCAATACTCAGTCACTTGGATTCTCCTGCTCATCAAATCAGTTGATTGGTTTGAAATCTGCTAATTTCTATATGAACAATCTCTGGCAGCATGCATGCTTTATGTGGGGACCATCTGAAACAAAGGACTGAAACTATTTTCTTATGCAAGTTCCTTCTATATCCTACATACAACAAGAGCACATACACCCAATATTCCAAGTAGTTTACTCATAGCTGCACTGCTATAGCTAAGACAAGAAACACTGCCAAATTACCTATTCCTACAAAATAGATAGCTTTTATCTTGTCCCATAACTCATGCAATACCTTCATTTAAATCCTGAAAAATATTATTTTTTGTCATACAACATGCAATCTCTTTTTTTGGTTACTTGGACAGTTTCTGGCAGGTTGGTATCAAAAGGGTTATAAAAAATCTTGCCCAGGCCTGAGCACACATGTGCAAATATATGGCCAATCTTAACCAATGGATAGAATATTTCAAGAAAAATACAAGAGTTGTTATACTAACTTCATGTTCTAAATACTTTCTGTTCAGCATTAGTCAGCTAACTATGCTATGCAGCATAAAAATTATTCATCTTTCTTCAACTTTTATGATCATGATATTACTAAGTCATTTAAGAGTAGAGCATATTTAATGTTTCAACTATTCAAAAATTGTCTAAGTAATTCTTGAAACTTTCTCTGAATTATGATAGTCAAAATTATTCATGAGTTCCAAGTAGCCCATAATTAAAAGAAAGATTGCTGAAAGGTTCTTTGAAAATATATCATCTAGAATATTCACTGTTAAAAATAGCTTATATCTTATTCCATATTTTCTTCTATCCATTTCCCCTATCCCATTTCTGCTGATCCGATATTTATGCTACGATTTCATAAATTTCATTCTCATATCATACCAATATACTCCATCCCCAACATCATTTTTCTGAAGGTACAATAGCTGTTGTATTTCACTAGATTTTCCATAAAGCACCTGAAACAATTTTATGTTCTTGAAATGGAATCTCTTAAAATGTTCCTCATAAAGATATATTTTCATTTACCAAATTGTTATTGAACATTAAGAAAATTAATAAGAAAATGCCATAACAATCCATCAAATAGAGATAAAACTGTTTCTTAGGGAAAAATAAAAGCCGACAAAGATGTATGCGAAAATAAAGTGAAATATATGGGTTGCTGTTATAAATTATTTGGTAGATAAAAATAAATGCTAAATTTTCTTCTCTAAGCATGCTACACTATTGAGATTGACACTTAATCTAGAATGGCTTAGACAATCAACTAAGACGACAAATAGAATGGAAATGTGATTTCTTGTTACACAATTGTTTCTGTAAAGATATATAAGTAAAAGAAGTAAAATATAAATTGGTGATCAAAAGACACAGGAAATCCATTCTTATCAAACAAATATGTGTTCCAGTTTCTAAACAATAATTTTCAGAATACTGCATTAAATCAGTGATGAAAAATATTGATTTCTATCATAAGAACAAAGCTGAAAGAATTTTTTAGAGGTGGTAGAGATGGTTAACTGATTAAATAAGCCCCAGTACTTAACTGGTATTGTGAAAGTAAATGACTTGATGGTTAATGAAGTTGGACTCATGATCATGAGAATGTGATTTCAATCCCTGGACTGAGCATACGTTGTGTTTTTGAGCAAAATACTTCATTTCATGTTGCTCCAGTCACCCTCAGTTGTAAGTGAGTTTCTGTAGTATGAGATGGTGCAGAAAATTCCTGGCTTTGGGTAAAGGAAAATGCAAGATGATCAGTTAATTATGATTTCATTCAATATATCCCCCTCTCAGATTCATATGCTTAGTGCAGCAGTTTTTCAGCTTTTCTAAGCCCTGTAAAAGAACTCAGAAGGTTGGGCCTCCAACCGGGCTTTTCCCGATACTCTTAAGGCCAGGAACTTTTCAACCCACCCAACCCGTGTGTGTGTGTGTGTATATATATATATATACACATATATGTATGTAAGTATATATATACACATACACTCGATGGTGCTGTCAAGTTCCTGGATCTAGGTAAAAGTAAATACGAAAGGATTAATTATGATTTTATTCAGCATATTCGCCTCTCAGATTCACACACTTAATGCAGAAGTCTTTCAGTTTTTCTAAGCCCCGTAAAAGAATTTGGAGGGGTTGGGCCTCAAACCAAGCCATTCCCAATACTCTTACAGCCAAGAACTTTTCAGCACCCCGTTGTAGCTGGGAAGTTAACCCTATGATGGATCTGTGTCCCATTTGATGGAGGAAGTTTGTATCATAATCTCAGTCACTTATATGCTGTGAAAATTCAGTTAAATTCTAACTTTGTGAATCTTTGGGATCATGACTGACCCTAACTTAACTGGTACTATATTCTATTGACCCCCAGCATTGCCACCAACAAAGTTGAAAGGCAACATTGACTTTGACAGGATTTGAACCCTAGATACAAAGGACACTTGCTAGTTACAGTGCTTTAACAATTCTACAAATCCATTACCATGGTAACAAATTATAATAATTTTTATCTGTCTCTCTCTCTCTCTATCCCATCTTTCTCTTTTTCTCTCACTATCTCACTTGTTGCTCATATGTGACCACCATCCATCATTCTTTTCTTCACATGACTGTCTTACTTTTCCTGCATGGACATTTAAAAGAGCAGAGGTGTTTTTCACTCTATCATCTATCTTTTCTCTTTTCAAAAAAATGTTTTTTTCCCAGCATTTACTATTTTCCTCTCATCCTGTGTCACTGTCTACTGGTTGCATCCCTAGGACTTTTTGCATATACCATCTGCAAATTACATAACTATGAGCTTCCTGAAACAGCTGTCAAGTTAATAGATTATGTAATTTCTTCTTGCTGTTCTGTATATTTTTATGCTCTACATGTATATATTTGCATATATATGTATGTGTTTATATGTGCATGTGTGTGCGTATATACATGCACACACACGCACACACACACACACACACACACATATAATGATAATTTATGAAGTAACCAGAAGATTGATTTGGTCATTATCTCAGCTAAAACTGCAGAGTTCCTGAAGTAGATCCAACAGAAATATATCCCGACTGCAGATGACACCAGGTAGCCCAAACTGTGCCAATGTTCTACTCAACACTTCAACACACTAATTGACATATACCCATTAGTCCAAAACATTAAATATATATATGTGTATATATCATCATCATCATCATCATCATCATCGTCAACCTTTAATGTCCATTGATCATGTGGCATGGGTTGGCTGGTTTGACAGGACCTGGCAAGATCAGGGGTTGTACCAGGTTCCTTAGTTTGTTTTGGCTTGATATCTATGGCTGGATGCTCTTCCTAAACCCAGCCACTTGACAGAATGTACTGGGCGCTTTTAATGTGGCCCCATCACCATTGGTTTTACATAGCACCAGCATTCACACCAATGCATTTTATGTAGCACCTCGGTTTTAGGATCTCAGCTCTGTTATAGTGGGTGTGAAGCAATGCATTACATATCTAGGTCCTCTGTAATCCCTGTGATAAGGCTCAGCTATTTGAGGTCAGCCTTCAATACTTTGTCTCCATCTCTTCCTGGTCTTCCTTTTCCACAGCTTAAATCCACTTTAAGTGATTGGCACCATGTTCTTCTTTCTGAATATGTGTACTTGGCAGAACTTGAACTCAGGACATAAGGACAGATGAAATGCCACTAAACATTTTATCTAGCATGTAAATTATTCTACCAGCTCACTTCCTTTTTGTAAAAACAGAGAACTGGCACTCTGTCGCTTATGACGTCGAGGGTTCCAGTTGATCCGATCAACGGAACAGCCTGCTCGTGAAATTAACATGCAAGTGGCTGAGCACTCCACAGACACGTGTACCCTTAATGTAGTTCTCGGGGATATTCAGTGTGACACAGTGTGACAAGGCTGACCCTTTGAATTACAGGCACACCAGAAACAGGAAGTAAGAGTGAGAGAAAGCTGTGGTGAAAGAGTACAGCAGGGTTCGCCACCATCCCCTGTCGGTACGTCGCGGAGCTTTTAGGTGTTTTCACTCAATAAACACGCACAACGCCCAGTCTAGGAATCGAAACCGCGATCCTATGACCACGAGTCCACTGCCCTAACCACTGGGCCATTGCACCTCCACCTGTAAAATCATACTAATAGCAAAACAGCAACCTAAAATGATAGCAGCTTTTTCAATATGTATTGTACACTTTTAAATTCCTGTTCTATTCTTCTTTAATTCTATTTTGTGAAAACAAATACAAGAATTCTCAATCTTTTCAGGTTTGCCAAATTTATAAGGTAAACGGAAAAATAAAAAAGAATGTCTGCTTTTATATAAATATACCAAATTTTTCTTACCTTATTGTATTTGGAATTCCCAATAAACACAAGCTTCAGATTTTTAATCTGAAACACAAAATATACGTTTTCTGCAAATTCTGCATTATTTTCATAAGCCTTATTATTTGTCATTCAGGAGGGATAATCTGAAAATGATAAATGTATAAAATCAGAATAGGCATATTCTTTTAGTTATGAAATTAAAACATTCATTTTTTCATATATATATGTGTGTGTGTGTGTGTGTGTGTGTGTGTGTGTGTGTGTGTGTGTGTGTGTGTGTGTGT
>NC_068990.1:74245606-74258387 GCF_001194135.2 Octopus bimaculoides
TTTAATATCAAATATAAATGTTCTTTTTTCACTTTGTAATTGTTAAAGAAGCTATAAATATTTACAATTGCACTTTCTTCCTTACTTATTTTTCAATGAAATTGTGCTGTCTGTTCAGAAATAAATAGGACTGAGTTACATTTACAAATAAAAACAATCAAAAGGTCAACTTTGAAAACATAAAACTTGTTTCTTCTTGATCAATGTGTTCCATAAATTGCTTCTAATTGTGAACATGTCCATTCATATAAACTGGGGAATGTTGGCATTTTTAACTCTTTTGTTATTAATTTATCTCAGGCTGCCTCATTTTAAAAAAGGTTTATATTTAAATTACAAAATTCTACCATAGTTTTATGTTAGAAATTTCGTTATGTTCTCCATTCTTTTTCTCTTTTATCTCTTACTTGTTTCAGTCATTAGACTTGAGGAATTCTATTTGAACAAATCAATCCCAGTACTTATGTTTATGTTTTGAAGCCTGAGGTTTATTCTTTCAGTTTCTGTCTACCAAATCCACTCACAGGGCTTTGGTCAGCCTGCCTGAGACACTTTCCCAAAGTGCCACAATGTAGGACTGAACCTGAAATGGTGTGGTTGGGAAACAAACCTCTTACCATACATCCATGCCTGCAAGAGATGAGCACATTTATGGAATATTGCTTTCAAGTTTGGGCAAAAAAAGGTCAGCAGTTTTGTGGGAGGGATAGGTCAATTACATCGACATCAGTGCTCAACTGGTACTTATTTTATTGACCTAGAAGGGATGAAAGGCAAAGTCGACCTTGGTGGAATTTGAACTCAGAATATAAAGATGAACAAAATGTGACTAAGCATTTTGCCCACCATGTTAATGATTCTGCAAGCTCACTGCCTTACATCTATGGCAATAGTAATCATAGTTCTAAGGTGGAGAGCTGGCAGAAACTTTAGCATATTTGGGCAAAATGCTTAGTGGTATTTCGTCAGTCCTTATGTTCTGAGTTCAAATTCCACTGAGGTTGACTTTGCCTTTCATCCTTTCGGGGTCAATAAATTAGGTACCAGTTGCATACTGGGTCGATCTAATTGACTGGCTCCCGAGTAGAAAAGAATATTGATCATAGTTCTGACTTAACCAAGTTAGATATTGAGTTAGCAAACAAAATGCACACAAGTACACACTGGCAACAGGTTGATGGCCTAAAATTAAATAGTTCATGCTTAACATGTTAGTATTATTATATTTCATAATCATGATAGCAATCAACGTCCTACCAGATTATAAATTTGCAGCCAGTAACGACTTAAAATTTTAACAACCAATACTATAGTTGCTTCCAGTAACGATAAATATAATAATTTGATAAAAGCTGCATTTAAAAAAAATATTATTTTCTCCAGAATTTATTCACGGTCTCTGAATAATCTACCTTTCTTAATCTACATTTTTTTGTTTGTCATGTACAATATAATTTAGACATATGTATTAATCAGTGATCATCTTTCTAAAACCATGGTAAAGACTTCTTGTCAAATATGATTTCATGAATCTCAACCATGTTAGAAGGTTTCTAATGATAATTAAAAGGAGAAGGTAGGTTAGTAAGATGTAGGTCAATGAATGGCTTCCTAAGATTCTGACAATGGAATATTTCATGGCATTATTTTATACACACACACATGTACATACATGTATACATACTACACACACACATGTGCGTATTTATATATAATATATACATATATATGTGTATACACGTATATATTTATTTTTATAGATTTAAGAATGTATATGTATTTACAATGTGTACATTTGTGTGTGTATCTGTGTGTGCATGTTTCAATATAATGTAAACAATGGGCACTGAAATACAATTGAAGGAGTATAAACAAATTACATGCATGTTAAATATGAAAATACGTTTTACACACACACGCACACACACACAGGCACACACACACACACACATGCATGGGCAGGCTGAAAAGTTTATTGGCTGGCTATGAAGGATTGATGACAAAACTGAAATCTTGCATGCATTAGTTTCAACTTTTCTTATTAATAATTGTATTGTTCCTTTCCAGAAAAAAAAACTGACATCTGATAGTTCAAAGATGACTTTAAAAGTACCTAGTAGCAAATTCTCTTGAAAAATGGACCAAATTTAGCATCATGGTGTTATCATGTATCTGGAGATAAAAGGGTTGAGCCTGGATGACAGGCAACTGACTATAAATCAAATAGCCAGTTCTATTAGCATATCCTGTGAGAGAGTTGAGAATATTCTGTACAATGAACTTGGCCTGATGAAGGTTTCTCCTTGGTGGGTGCTACATTTTCTGACACTTGGTCAAAAGCACACCAAGCTGATCACATCATGGGGGAATTTGAGACAGTCTGAGGAAGATCTAGTCAGTTTTCTTGAATGTTTCCTAGTTCAACCTGAGTGCTGAGTCATCACTTTGAGCCAGAGATAATGAGAAAATCCATGCTGTAGAAGCACCCCAACGCACCTGCTACTAAGAAGGCCAAAGTAGGTTCATCTGCAGAAAAAGCGATGGCCTCAGTGTTTTCAAATGCGAAAGGCATTGTGTTTATTGACTATCTTCAAAAGGGCCACACCATTAATGGAGAGTACTATGTCAACTTGCTGAGGCAGTTATGAAAGGCTATCAAACCAAACGCCCAGCAAAACTTCTGAAAGGAATCATGTTTCATCAGGACAATGCTTTAGCACACAAGTCCTTTGTTTCAATGGCTGCTGTGCATGACTATAGCTTTGAACGGTTGATCATCCTCCGTATTCTCCCGTTTTGGCCCCAAGTGATTATCATCTGTCCTCCAACACAAAAAAGAAAACACTTGGATGGGAACAAGTGTATTGTAGTAATGATGTCATATCTGTTGTTGATGACATATTTTGATCATCAAGATTAAAACGTCTTCACCAATGAGATTCAAGCACTGCAGCACTGATAAAAGAAGTGAGTTGATTACCAGGGGAACTATGCAGAAAAATGAATCTCATTTGGTCACATTCCATGAGAATATCTCGGTCAGCCTATGAACTCTTCAGCCAACTCTTGTATGTATGTATGTATGTATGTATGTATGTATGTATGTCTGCCTGTGTCTTATTTCTTTATTGCCCGCAAGGGGCTAAACATAGAGGGGACAAACAAGGACAGACAAACGGATTAAGTCAATTATATCGACCCCAGTGCGTAACTGGTACTTATTTAATCGATTCTGAAAGGATGAAAGGCAAAGTCAACCTCGGCAGAATTTCAACTTAGAATGTAGTGGCAGACGAAATACCGCTAAGCATTTCGCCCAGTGTGCTAACGTTTCTGCCAGCTTGCTCGCTGTGTCTGTGTCTGTATGTATGCATGTATGTCTGACTGCCTGTATGTATGCATGTATGCATGCATATATATATGTATGTATGTAAGCATGCATGCACATCTATCATATAGATGCAAAGTGCTATAAAGCACAGATTCTGTGCTTTTAACACTTTTTGTCTATATAAGATGATTTCTTAGGATGATATATTATAGCTTATGACATTAAATCTGCACATTCAAAGTAAAGTTTGGATATGCAAATTAATATTTGTTGCAAAGACTGCTTCTGTTGCCTATAGCCAATACATACATATGTGTGTGTGTGTGAGTTTATACCAGCAACATCATTTTACCATCCACTTTTCTATGCTTGCATGGGTCAGATGAAATTTATCGAGGCAGATTTTTCTATGACTTGATGCCCTTTCTATAGCCAACACTCACCTGTTCCCAAGCAAAGTAATTCTTTCAACCTGAACAGCACAACTGCCACATGCTTTCATAAGATTGCAACAGAATGGATCCGCTTGCACAATGTCAAGTCAAGAAGGCATAAATACACAGACACATGTGCTGTTGCCATGTACGCACACACACACACATGCACGCACACATGCACACACATACACACAACAATCTTATTTCAGTCTATCTCTTATAAATCCAAACAGGAAGTAGATCAACGGTGTTAAAGTTAAATAACCTTAGAATTGATAGAAAAGAAAAGTGCAGCTGTTTCCTGAATGGTTGTATGATTGATGCAGGTCTCTACATATACACATCCATAGAAATATTCTCATACATACACATCCAAACGCAATCTTTATTCACTTGTATATAGATACAAAGAATATATGCTTTCACATGCACATAGGTGTATGTATACAAAAAATGTACATAATCTCATTTGCAGACTCAAATATGTACATACCAATAGCATGTAAATGTAAAAACATTACTGCAAACGTAGTCATACAAAGTTTATAGCATATAACATGGTATATACCATTGTTATGGTACAAGTAAAGGAGTACATAGGTAGTTAAATATATTATCTATCAAAATCTTAGTATAAAATAGTTTTTAAGACCATGTAGTTATTTATATGAGCAAAGTAAAGGCTATAGTTTGTAAATATTAAAGATACTGTATTTTAAAGTGTATTTGGGGTCTGTGTGAGAAGATTGTTTCAGAATGTTTAGAGAATAAAATGAATTAAGTGCTTTAACTTAAAGAATAAAATGAATTCATATTGCCCAACTGGTTTTGTTATTATACAGTAAATAGCTGCTGGTGGTATTACTTTATTTTGAAAGGCTGTGAAATGTATGTGATTGGAAAATGCTTATCTAATAATGTCAGAAAAGGTTTATGTTAGTCTTCACATATTTCCCATATAGTGGATTAAACCATATGACATTCAGTTTCTAGCTCTACCACTTTGTGAGGAATGCTCCTTATGAACTATTCACTTGTAATAGCAACTTTATAGCTGTACAATAAGGTAGAGGTGGGCAACATGAGTAAAATTATCCATTTTGGAGTATCAGATGGATAGGGTTCTGCTTATTCCATCCACTGAATTGTTGCATAATGTGCATTTTTAAATATGTAGTGTTTTCACCAGGTCTTCTGCAAGGTTAGTGTTTATGGTCAAGTTTAAAGATGTATATAGAGAATTAATGGCTATTATGTAAGTGGTATTCATGATTATAGTATATTTGTGGAGTGATATTAACAGAGTCAAAGGGAGTTGAATATCTTGGCAATGAGTAAAAATGTTTGTTAAGAGGATAACAATTATTTGCTCCCATCGGCTAGTATTATGTTACCCAATCTAGGTGCTGCTATTTCTTAAGCCCATGTGAAAGATCAATAGATCTAGATTTAATCTTAGACTAATACTTGTCAAGTTATAAATTGCTGGAAACCTCTAGAAAAATGAATGCTTTTATCATATTCTGATAATAAACTTCTCACGTTCACAAAAATTGTAATGCCCAAAAATCAAATATTTAAATTATTCTATATTTTTATCAATATCTTTTCCAGATGTTTCATTTATTTCCTGATTTAACCTGAAAGTTGCTCTTAAGTTGTCTTAAAATAACTCAATATAATATCTGGTTCAAATTTAGTAAAATACATTTTAATTTAGAAAACTTTTGTTGCATTCATAGAAATAAAACAAATTTGATCATGGCATCAAATAATATAATGTCGACGAAAATATGCTGAAATAAATCGAATTTGAAGGAAAGAAATTGGAGAATGGGTAAAATTTCACACATTTTGTTTCTTCTATAATGCAGAGATGTCACTGTATGTTGAATTAATATTCAACTAACTGTTGGAATGTTCCCCTAAGAAAATTACCTATAACACATTATTCCTTGCATTTTCACAAAATTACAGGAAACTTAGCTAAAAACTGACTTTACAGATTCTTGTGACTAGGTATAGATTAATTTCATTGATAGGAAGTTATAGTAAATTTTGGCTTGAAACTGATTCCTTGACAACATACAGTTGAAGACTGATAACTGGATAACTCTCCCTTAGCAAGAAAAAAAAAACTATGAAAGAAAACAGTATAAACATTAATAAAATACATTTAGTCGATAAATGCTTTTTTTTTTATTGTACTAATTTATGCAAAAGACACTGAAATTTAATATTAAATACTCTGGAAAATCAAAATTCTATTAATGGCTTGGAAAATCATTAAAACATTAGTCTTGCGTTAACAAAAACATGCAAATGTTTTGTTTAAAAATATCAAGAAATGTAAATTATCAGTCTCCCAAATGTAAACTGTCTCCAAAATATACAAATAATTGAAGAAATTATAATTTTGGCATTTGCCCAACTGACTTAAAAAAAGAAAAAAAAATGAAAATATTTCTTTTTGAAATAAAGTAAAAAAACCAGGGTGATAGATTCAAAATAATAATAAAAAAATCACAGGATTCTTTAAAGTAGCTAAAAGAATTTGATTTAGAGATTTATAAAATTTACTTTTTATTTAATAAAATTTGGAATTTAACCAAAAATCTACGCATAAGTTATAAGTACTAAGGTTGTTTTTATTTATATCGGATTAGTAAATTTCTAGAAATTTTTACTGTAGAAATAAACATATGCACTAAGAAAGATTTTCATAGTTAACACATTTCTTAAATAGTGTGTCGATACAACTGGAAAGAATAAATGTAAGCGAATAAAAATGAGTCTCTTT
Organism: Octopus bimaculoides; assembly: GCF_001194135.2. Taxonomy (NCBI): domain Eukaryota; kingdom Metazoa; phylum Mollusca; class Cephalopoda; order Octopoda; family Octopodidae; genus Octopus; species Octopus bimaculoides. The sequence goes on from NC_068990.1 coordinate 74,252,175, forward strand.
TCTATTCTAGGCACAAGGCCCGAAATTTTGGGGAATGGGGCCAGTCGATTAGATCGACCCCAGTACACAACTAGTACTTAATTTATGGACCCTGAAAAGATGAAAGGCAAAGTTGACCTCGGTGGAATTTGAACTCGAAACATAAAGACAAATGAAATACTGCTAAGCATTTCGTCCAGCATGCTAACGTTTCTTATTTCTTTATTTCCCACAAAGGGGCCAAACACAGAGGGGACAAAGGGATTAAGTCGATTTCATCGACTCCAGTGCATAACTGGTACTTAATTTATCGACCCCGAAATAAAAAAAAGCAAAGTCGACCGCGGCGGAATTTGAACTCAGAACGTAACAGCAGACGAAATACCGCTAAGCATTTCACACACGTGTGTGTGTGTGTGAATTCCAGTGGTCTGAATTCCAGTGGACACTCGAAAGCTAAAACAATGCGAAGCGTATGTGTACATATATGTATGTATTAAGGATTCGTAAACACATACATACACATATGCATACATACACAGTCAATAGACATACACACATACAAACATATGAACACGTCTTTAAAAACACATTTATTTGCATGGAAGATGCGGAGAACAGATATGGCTATGAATGTTGAGTAAAGACCGAATGAGTATGATCGTGAATACAGTCGGCTGAAATGGGATTTCTTCGAAGTATTTCTGAAGTAACGTCACTTGAGAAGATGCGTAGCGGGAATGTCAGGGAGTTCTTCAGGTCGAGCTGCTACTTTTTCGCATTGAAAGGACAGAATTACGGCACTACAGATATGCAATTAGAATGTTGTAGTAAAGAATCGCTAATAGATTCTTTAAGTCCTGCTAACCGATCGGAGACCTGAAGGTAGACCAAGAACGAGATGGTTGGATAACATCGGTTTCAAGTTTTGACACAAGGCCGGAAATTTTGGAGGAGAGGGCAAATCGATTACATTTACTCCAGTGCTCAACTGGTACTTATTTTTATCGACTCTGAAAGGATGAAAGGCAAAGCTAACCTCGGCAGAATTTGGATTCAGAACGAAATATAGGCGAAACAGCGCTAAGCATTTCGTCTGGTGTTCTAACGATTCTGCCAGTTCGTCGCTTTAAGATGGTTAGATAATATGCATAACTCAGTCGTTCACACTTGGTAATCCATCCGGAAACTCAAATGGCGGTTGCTTTTGGAGGAAATGCATGAGGACTTTACCTCAACGTGGTTATGTGTTTTTCCGAGTTGCACTTATCTGGCAAGAGATTAGACGTAAGCCACATTTTAAACTGAAATAATTACATCATGGAAGAGTCGTTTTAAGCATTTCATACGCAAAAAATACGAACATCAACAAAATACAAAGTCACTTTTGATTTTTGTCTTGTGTTAGATTTTCCGTCGCAGTGGAATTGTATCTGTGACTCGGTCGCAGTGGCACGAAGAAACTTTTGACACGAAGAAATACAATGGAATGTGCTTTTGAATGACTAAAAATGTTTCTTCCACGAGGTAATTGCCATTTATATATGCATGTTTTTCCACAAGTACCTAATTCTTTTTAATGTAAGAAAAGAAGCGCTTGATGCATTTCTCAGTCCATGGAAAATAAAGACAACAGCAACAACAACAGCAACAACAACAATGACAACAATAATGCTATTAATAAAACACTGCACCATTTCTGCTGTTGAGTTGCCAAGTAATTATAGAATGCGATTATATTGTTATTTCTTCCCAAGTATCTCATGAATATAGAAAGTAATTAAAGAAGTATGAAAGCCTACTATATCATAAAAGGTCCCTCCCCACAATCATGAAAGCCTGCAAATGAGAATCGTCATATAAATACAGAGTAACAGATCCTAGCAATTCATCTTAATTCATCAATTGATGCTGGACGAAATAAGTAATGCAGTTAGAATGTAAATGAAATTCAACTTCCAAATCTTACCCATTTTCGATTTGATTTATCATTTTCAATAAGAGTAGATTTATTTACGAATTCTATATCTAATCACTCATTTGATCAGTGTCCTTCTCACGTCAGCAACTCACACTACATATTTATGAAATGACAGAGTTAATAGTGATATTGTCTTCTCCTTGAAATCCCAGTGGGGCCTGATTCACAAGCATAAGCATATCAGAACACTATGGGAATCATCCATATCAATTACTTTATGTCCTTTTCATCACTTCTTTACACACACACACACACATACAGAGCACACACACGCATACGCGCGCGCATGTAACCTTAGTAACATAAAATTTCTAAACGTTCGGTATTGTTCTGTTAATGCAAATAAATAGGAAATGAGCTGCAACTGTTTCAATGTAACAAGGGAATACCTACGTGGTTGTTCGACTTGATAGAATTAGCAGTTAAATCTTCCTCAAATTGCAACCTTACAGCTTAAAAAAAAATCGAGGCAGGGGATACATTGTGCGATGTATGCAATTCCTCGAGAGATGAAAAAGCTAGGTCATAGCAAGAATGCTTTTGATTAGAGATCTAGTCAGTCAGTCAGTGCCGTTCTGGGACTAAACCACAAAAACAGCCCTCCTCTTAGATAAAAGAATTTTTCCAAGGCGAATCTGTTTCGTACAGTTTATGTTCATTTGATTAGAGGAAGTGGGAAAGTAGATCCTACAACTCATGCAGGTCCTATCCAACACTCATAAGACAGTTGCAGTTGATATTCAGTTTGAACGTGTGTAGATCAATATCTGCAAAGTAAAAAAATAAAAAATAAAAAAATAAAAAGAAACGCATGTGAGTTGGAGACAAATTACATAGTAAGAGTGAAAAAATTAAAATGTAAATGATATCAGGTATTTACAAGCAGTAATAGGACACACACATACACGCACACATGTATATATATATATATATATATATATATATATATATATATATATATGTGCACACACATATGTATATGTATGTACACATACACACACATATATCTGTAGCCTAGCAGTTCTGCATAACAGACTAATAGATGGATACCAAGCTTAAAAATAAGTACTTGGATCGATTCCTTTGACTAAAACGTTTCAAGGTTGTGTCACATCATGACCGTAGTCCAGTGATTGAAACAAGGAAACGATAAAAGATATATAAACAATGAAAAGTTACCATAAGAAAGTATCATTCATGAATTCAGTTAATAAACTCCAACAGCTGATGGTTGTGATAACAGTACCGGGTGGCCTGTTGACTTTAGAGTTTATTGAAGATAGTCATGGCTTAAATGAAAACTGAATGAATAACAGAATAAGTCTAACACCACCACACTCATCTCCATCCCCATATAATTACTATTCCTTCCTCTCTTTCCACCACCTTCCCCTTCTACTAACACAGAAATACCCACATAACTAGGTTAATTTTCATACTCGTAAGAAGAGAGAAACATTCCTCTGTTGTACATCCGTTAATGTTATATAATTTGAAGAAATGAGCCCATGAAGATGATCACAGATACTACGGACTGCACTGTAATCATCCCAGGAATATGGACTATGATCTTAAGAGACATATAATCTGTGGAAACGCGCGTAGCGATGCATTAAATGTTTATAAATTCCATCCAAGTGTTGTTATTATTATTATTATCATCATCATCATCATCATAATCATTATTATTATTATTATTATTACTATTATTATTATTATTATTATTATTATCATTATCATTATTATTATTATTGAGCGAGAGAGCAGTGCATGCCAACAAAGTGACACTGGGGTAAAATATATGAAGCCCAGTATACCCATCATGACTACCCATCTCATAAAGATACACGAGGCACATTCATCACAACTATATGTGCGCGACATAATGATCTCGTATCAAGATTAAGAGCGCATGACCTTGCAGGTTACAATTTTCTTCAGGTCGAGTAGCCCATCCCACTCTAAAGGTCTCTAAATAAGGGTTGTTTAAGAATGTTGAACGAAACACCTATGTTTCCAAGGGTGAATTATCCTAACTCCGAAGAGTTCTTCTCAACACATTGCTATGATGCTCCCCTACTCTTTCTGCTCGTGATCAGAGATGCACATATTATCAGCCACCAAGGAACATGCTCAAACTGGGGATGAATACTGCCTAGTGACAATCGTATGTTGTTGATGGTGATAGGTATTTAGAAACTTTGAGAGAACGAGAAATAGTTGTTTTTAGAGAGGTGTGTGAATCAAACTCGTACATACAAAGTCGTACACACACATATACACACACATACAAACACACCCGCACGCACGCACGCACACAAGCTTTCTCTAAACTCATAGTTTCAGAAGAAGTTGGTGAATATTTCGGATGCTTGCAGTCTAACGGATTCATGTCAAGTCATTTTATTACAGACTAAGCTATTATTCTTCTGCTCACATAACGTGTTTGTTGTATCTTGAATCATATTGTTCAAGAAATTTGTTGCGATGGCAGTCATTGTGGGTACTGTGAGATAAACTGAGATAAACTCAGAAATAAATGGGGTAGCTTTACGTATAGTACGGTGAAAAGTTAGCTGAGCATATCTGTACTATTAATGATGTCATAAGGGTTATGTCTAGCACGGCTCATTTTGGCAATTACATTTCGTTGCAGTGATTCCAAAGCTCACCTACAATCTATCCCAACATGTTAGGAAAAAAACAAACAAAAGGGTCCATATTGTAGACTCATCGTATGCAAAAAATATCAACTCTTAATTTATAATACTTAAGATATAACATTTTAGAATGGGCTCAGTTTAACTAGCTGCCTGATAACACACACACACACACGCTGCGCTCACGCATACACATTAATTTGTAAATACTTTGATAAAGATATTAGTACTAGCAATGTTCATATCATCATTCCTACAGCTTGTGTTAATAATGTAACACAGCCATAGACATATCTATGTCTATATCTATCAACAGCAAGAACTAGCTAGAATAAACAACGTGTATCATTTGATGGGAAACTTACCAAATCATTTAAGAAATTAAATATTTCCAATCTAGACAACCACCGACAACAAATAAGAGAAACGGTTCAAACATATCATTTTGAACAAAGACTCTGTGGTCAATTGTCCAATTAACATTCAATAAAATCATCGTGATGGTGAGTCTGTAGCGGTGAGGATGGTGGTGGAGAATAACGACTGGATGTGGAAGGCGGTGAGGCAAAGTGGGCGAAGAAATAAAGGAGTCTAAAAGGGAGGACTTGGCAATTGGCGGTAGTGGTGTGGTGATGGTGGGCGGTGGTAGTGTAGATGAGAAATGATGTGATCGCGATTTTATTTGAAGTGCAGCATGAATGAATATAAGGGCCAGACGGCTGATGGATTGTTGCCAGAAACAGAATTGTGCCGAGATTAAAACTTGGAATGAGGAAAATGTGGACAATTGCATATTCTTCTTCACTTGACCTGGGATTTTTAGCCTTTCTCACGTTCTAACTATCATATTGAATATACAATGAAGAATATATTGTAAATATGTCGTTGAATAATTATCTATTATTATTGTCATTTTAATATCACCAAAATTTAGTATTTGGATTCGTTTCTGCTCCTTTCTAAGCAATAATATCTATTACATCGCTTTCTTAAATTACAGCTACGTCTTATACTGTAAGAACGCTATTCTCTTTTTCTTTTCTATTAAAAGAGAAGACATTGCCAGAACTAAGTTCCAACTGTAACACTACAAACAACTTTAACGATGCAGGGAAAAGCCATACCTAAAATATTAGAACGTCTGGTGAAATTCTATAGTCATAAAGTTTAAAAGACTAGTGACAGCTCATTACTGTATGAATTATGAATCATGTAGGCAAAAAGTAAAATTTGAAGAAACTAGTGAAGGTCTGTGTTGGTGAGACGTTATAATGATAATTTAATTCAAACAGAGTAATGCGTTTTATGCTGTGAGGAAGAAAAGTCAAACGAGAATTTGTCGTGCGAGCATATGGCTGGTTGCGAGTAGACGCCATTGAAAAGTCTAAAAACAAAAAAAGGCGATATGCATCTGTCGCTCTTGCTGGCCGAAGCTTGTGCAAATGCTCGTCTCTGTCTGTCTGTCTGTTGGTCTGTCTGTCTGTTGGTCTGTCTGTCTGTTGGTCTAGCTGTCTGTCTCTGTCTGTCTGTCTGTCTGTCTGTCTCTGTCTGTCTGTCTGTCTCTGTCTGTCTGTCTGTCTGCCCCCCCCCCTT
>NC_068990.1:74258397-74271004 GCF_001194135.2 Octopus bimaculoides
CTGTCTGTCTGTCTCTGTCTGTCTGTCTGTCTGCCCCCCCCCCTTTTTCTCTCTCACTCTCTGATATTTATTGTTTGTATCACAGAAAGTCTATAACAGATGTTATCTCAGGACAAATTATACCTTGTAGGATCTGAAGTGATGCCTCCAAAGAGGCTTCTCCGAAAATTTTTTTTGCCAACCCAGTTTCACTTAAAAGACTACGGGGGACTCTCGTTCGAAGAACTCTGACTGTATTCATAAGTAAAAAATTCTTTCAAATTATATCAATGTTATTTAAGAATCTAATTACTATGAATAAGCTAAGCCATATTGCAAAAACGAAGCAAAACTCTGACCTTATCTGACAGTCCGTGACGTGTTGAAGTGAACAGAATCTGAGTAAGTGTTTCGAGGTGGTCCTAGTAATTAAGACCTGTTGCGCTATTTCTGTTTATATAATTTTCATTTAGGGTACCTCAATTTTCTTGATTCTCAGTTTGGAATAGTGAGATGCTACATTTTCATGGTATTTAGATGAGACTGAAAAATACTTAGAATAGAAAATTTATGTCATCTGAATTTCTAGAGTGGAAAGTTCTAGAGTTTCATGGAGTCTTCCTGCGAGCAATATTGATTTTATTATTGATACAGGGCCTCCAACTGAAGTTGTCGACAATTATTCCCAAGTCTTATGTTCACCTTTCACCATATGAGATTTCATCATGAAATAAAGTTCAAATAAACAAAGATGAGAAGGAAAATGTTAAATTCGATTTTAGTGTGATTTGAACTCATAACCATTTAAAATTTAGATGCCATAAATCAATCTATACTAGCATGCCACACACTATCTGGACCATTTGATGAGATAAATATAATGGTACAACTAACTGTTACTTACATCTCTGTGAGTTTGGGCAATAAATGTACCATTTATTTATGGAATCATCACATGGTGAATGAAATTCCTCTTTTTATTCTACTTCAGCCATTCCCATTGAATGTCTCATTAATTTTACATTCTCTTCATTTGTTATCACACATTCACTCACTAAAACCTAAACAGGAAATAAATTTAGCAATTGAGCTAAAACATTTTAAACTAGAAGCAGACAGAAACCTAATGGGCTGAATTATACGTCACCACCCTAACACAACACATTTCCATTCCACCTCTTGTACTGTCTGTTCGTGATAATCATTTTCTCCACCTCACCCATGCACTTTTAGCCATTTTTTTCCATGCTTCAATGGGTTAAAGTTGTAAGTCTGCAAGTCTCTATACAAGTCCTCTCTACAGCTTTCTTGATCAACTCATCTATTTGCTAGCTACAATCGCATTTACTGCCTCATTTCATATAATTCTCAGCTGTCTATGAATTGCATATTTATTCCTACCCGTTTGTTAAATGGTACAAAACTTCATACGGAATCTTTTAATTGATTAATTGCATATGTCTAGGATATTAGCACGGTTAGGTTGCTAAACTAGACTGGCCAATACCGAAATCGAGATAGTTAAAATCAGATGATACATATCAAAATTTATATCCAACTAATAGCTGATTGGAAATTCAAAGTACTACCTTATTATTCGGCAACAGATTAGGAACGAGAAAAAGCATAATTCAAAAAGATTCATTTCAAAAGTTGGTTGATTCTTCATGCTAATACAAACACAACGTCGATAGCTGGCACCTGGCCAAATTTAGAAAGAGAAAGTATTGAGTTGGTTGTTTGAATCAATTGTAATATATTACAGGTATATAATTGATCAATGATAGACAAACATACGAGAAACAAATTCAACGTCTATTGAATTTGAACTTAAAGTGTAAACGAGGAAAATAAATACATCAAGAGATATATTGCAACATTCTATTGTCTGACTACTATTTACTCTGGGTTGGTTACCTAGTATTATTCAATATGAAATTTAGTCTCTCCTATTATCCTATTACTTCTAATCATATACGATCTCTCTAATCCTCTCTCACTCTCACTCTCTCTCTCTCACATACACATTCCCCCCTCTCTCCATACACACCATGTGTATCTGAGTGTGCGTGCGTTGTGTGTGGCAGATATCCTATTCATTTCTAGATAGACGTTAGTTTACCGTCAAACCCGAGAGGCTCGAAAACCTTGCAGAACGAAAAACGAAACCCATCAAAAGAATCGCAGTCGCTTACCAGGCGGTATTAATGCAAGAATGTTCTTGCTTCACACCATAAGACACGATGGAACTAAAGCTGTGCTTGATCAATCAACAAGGAAATATCAAGAATAATTTCTGTGGAGATACTATCCTTGATTCCGTTAGAACAACAGAACAAGGCCTACTAGAAATGTCTTCAACTTCCCAACTTCATGACTCATTGTACGATCCTAAAGGGGGTGGAGAGAGGCGTCACATTATGGACGTCTATGGAACAGCAGCTGCTGCGACTAGCACTACAATGTTTTGGACTGTTCTTTCTTGCTGTGCACACTGTAGCTCACTGAGAGAGTGCTGCTTGTAACTGAAAAAGCTTTTAACACTCAATTGTTTTGCAGATACTCCTATAAAAACATCAATAAGTCAACCTTTATCGGATAGATAGTCACCTGGTTTACCAAGGATCGCATTGACTGTTTGCCGCCCTGTGTAGCAGCAGCGAAACTTTCACTAAAGTGCAACAAATCTAGCCTTTATCTGATTCAGTAGAATGTTATAATGTTGCTTCCTACATAAAGGAGCGACTGATCAGACAGACAGACAGGCTTCACTAATGATATAGAAGATGGAAATATTCAGTTCTTTACAAGACCAGCATGCTAGAAATGGACAAAATTGTGGACATGGGTTCGGAAACCAGCAGAGAAATGTTATATGCTTGGTGTTGGCTTTGCCATAAAAAATAGCAGTATTATGACCAAATTATATCAAGAATGAATTTGTATTAATGGCCGAATAGTGAGTTATTAAAAGTCCTCATTTGAAAGGGGATTGTGTAATTTACTTTATCAGTCAACCTTAATCGCGCAAGAAACGTTTTAGAGTATTCTATAAATGGTGACACCATATTTAATATATTTAAGGTGTTTTCAATGCCCGTGTAGAACAAAGGGCTGTGAGGTGGCCTGGGATTATTGGCAAGCACAGTGTACAGAAAATAAGTTCAAATGGTGAACAACTAATTCTCACATTGTACACCTTGTAAGGTCCTTAACACTAGCCCCATCTTCAAAGAAAGGGAAGGACAAGAGAATGACGTGGAGGCATCCACTCAGAATATTGACATTTAGACAATATCATAACTATGATGTAGGTACACGATTGCATCATAGTTGAGTAATAGGAGAGAGGTAATGTATATGCTACACTAGTGATGAGAGGGACAAAATTTAACACACTCCCCAAATGATTCAATCAAAGGTAGCTTTTAGAGTAATCTCCAAATGGAACAGAGAAGATTGGAGCAGAATGGAGCTTCTGGAAAAAATATGGATGTGTCTCTGAAATAATGGGGGCACGACAAAATCATGCAGCATGAATGAAAAATTGCCGTCGTTTCGCATCGCAACGTATTGCACAGCTTAAACTGTGTTTGTTAAACTAGCAAGGAAACATCAAGAACGGTTTACTTACGAAGACATCACACTTATTTCACTGTAGGAGAAACGGCACCAAGTTTACCAGAAATCTTTCCAGTCTCCCCAAACTCGATTAAGTTCTGGTTAATTCCGAAAAGTCAACGGTCGACTACAGCTCTATATCTGCATGATGATACTGGAGTTGTGTGAAAACGAAGTGACAAGGATGAACAGCAGCTGACTCCAATGAGCACAACTAACATATTGTGTAGCTGTCGCGCGCCTTCGTCGGAAGTGGGGTGGAGCGCCTTCCAACATTATTTCAGGTTAAAAAAAAAAGGACATATATAAAATCGCCAGAAATAATTTCAGGAATTGCTCAACATACCAGAACACGTCGAGCGGGAAGCTTTGGAAACATACAGCTTATATTATATACCAATAGGTGATCCACGAACTATAAAGGTGTTACTCATAATCGTATTAGTCTAAGATAGAACAGTAATAGAAGAGGACAAAACTTCAGCAGAAATGTGGATAAAATAGAGGTGATAAATATATGTGATGTCGCACTGCAAAAGTGTTCCACTATTCTTAGATGGAAATGTCATCTCAGATATTCCGATATTATGTTTTTCTGCATTAGCAGGAGAGTGCATGGACAACATTCGGAACCATGAAAATAGCGTAGGATGGGTTACGTTTCCAAGTGAGAAGAATCACTCCAACATCATCAGGGCAGGTCTTCATGAAAAGGGTAAGGTAATTTGGTTCTCGAGAGGAATAAACTAGGAGTTAGACTCTAGTAGTTGTTCTCAACCACTTTTTACCTATGGACCCCTTAGATTCCTATTTTATTCTGCTGGACTTCCATAGCCATTCACTGATATAATAAAAAAAACCTTACTGTATTTTTATAATTAAATATTATTTGGAATTGTATAAAAGATTTTAAATATTTTGTGTATTGTAGAAGTACAATCAATTTATTGCACAGGAATTTAAACAATAGTATCTTATATGGACTCTGGTTGAGGACAGCTGGGATAGAGGAAGGAGGTGCTGAAAGAAGGAAAAAGAAAGAATCAAATTAAAAATAAAATAAAAAATTAAGCAGAGAGAGAGAGAGAGAGAGAGAGAGAGAGAGAGAGTGGGGAGGGTATCATTGAAGAGGGGATAGAGAAGCAAGAGAGTATCTATAAATAATTTGTAGGCAGGATTTTTCATTCCCCATGTGATATGGTATTGTATAGTGAAATGGAATAATCCTTAGAGCATAGGATAGAATGCTTCCTGGCATTTACTTTGGTTCTTTATATTCCGGTTTCAAGTCAATTTTGTCTTTCATCCTTTTGGAATCAATGAAGTACTACTTTAAGGCAATGGACTGGAGCAGTTGTTAGAGAAGCAGGCAGGGTGCATAGAGAAGGAAGGATATGCTATAAAAGATGGGGTGTGAATGACAAAATTGTCAAGATAGTTAGTTTCTGTTCCTGAGCGTGGGCTCAGATATTTAACATGTTTGGGGTTAGAGCCATACGAGTTAAGGATATTCTTTTCTACTCTAGGCACAAGGTCCGAAATTTTTGGGGAGGTGGGGCAGTCGATTATATCGACCCCAGTACTTAATTTATCGACCCGAAAGAATGAAAGGCAAAATCGACCTCGGCGGAATTTGAACTCAGAATGTAACGGCAGACGAAATGCCGCTAAGCATTTCGCCCGGCGTGCTAACGTTTCTGCCAGCTCACCGCCTTCTACGAGATAAGAATATGCTTGAACATGCACACCGTGAATGTACTAATTTGCAAACAAGAAGCCTATGTTTGGATTTAGCTGACCGAATTAAATTAATACATTATTTTGAAATACCATTTTTTTTTCTTTTTGTTGGTCACTACTACAAGTGTGTATGTGGGTGCGATTCTTAGTTTACCCATTTTACCAGTTTAGCGTTATCTCATGTTGACCTATACACTGAATTGAAAATTTTCAGTCAACTGAAATTGCCCACGCAATTAGTAAACAGAAACCTCAAAGACTTTTTTTTTTTAAATATAAAACTTAAACCTAAAACAAAGGAGTTAACTCTAAGGCAATGCAAATAAGGGTAGAGCTTGTCTTTAAAGATAACTTATGAAAACAATAGACACGTTTCGGTCGTTTTTAGACCTCCTCAATCTGAAGTGTAGTTGACTCTCATCAGTTGGCAAGCCCTCGGTGTGATCACCACGTATATAGATAGATCGTATATAGTGATACTAATTATAAATATTAACAATACGACTGAGAACAAGTATCTCAAGGGAACCTTTTGCTTACTGGATAGACAGCCGTGACCACTCTCTCCCTAACCATGCACAGAATTTTCCTCTTTCCTAATACGGAGAACTTTGGAAAATGAAATGGAACATACTTACATAAAAGATACAAATATACATACGAATGTGTGTGTGTGTATATATATATATATATATATATATATATATATATATATATATATATACTTATGTACATAAGTACATACATAGGTAATGTTGCAAACAAATATCGAATTTTGTTTATCTTTATAAGTCTAGATTACGTGCTGTCTCGGAAGCTGTCACGTCAGTCACAATTGTTGTTGATGTTAAATTTATGGACAACAGTTGAGCCATCAGTGTCGCTGCCTCAAATATAAGCTCACAGACTGTTTTGACTTGTTCAGATCAGTTAGCAATATGTTCTGCCTCGGGCTTGATGGATACCGACTTGGATAGAAGGCAGTCAGCTTGTATCATTAACTTTATCGTGTCTCATACAAATAGCTTCTTGAAATGATAGACGGGGGAGGGAAACAGGTTTTTATTGTAGTTTTTAGATATATTTTCCAATGAAAGTTGCTCTTTAAAGAATTATAAAAGATGTCTAAAAGTAAATGACTTAACTTTTCTGGCAACGCATTTCGTTTATCTTGTCTTTTATTTTATACTATTATATCATTACATTATTTTACTTCAGTTTTTTTTAGCGGCCATGCTGGGGCACTGCCTTGAAGGTTTTCAGTCGAACAGATCGACCCCAGTACTTATTCTTTTTTAAGGCAGGAACTCATTCTATCGGTGTCTTTTTGCCGAATCGCTAAGCTACAGAGACATAGACAAGTCAGCAACAATTATCAAGCAATTGTGGGGGACAAACACAGCACACACACACACATGAGTATACACACACACACAAGTACACGCCTATGGATATATATGTGCTAACCAGTCTGGCAGCTGCCGCCTTAACAACATCAATAATAATGGCTCTAACTTTTGGCACAAGGTTAGAAATATCGTGGAAAGGAGATAAGTCGATTAGATCGACCCCAGCGCTCCCAGCTTTATCGACCCCGAAATAATGAAAAGAAAAGTCGTACTCAGCGGAATTTGAACCCAGAACGTAAAACCGGAAGAAATACCGCGAAATATTTTGTCTGACGTGCTAACGATTCTGCCAGTTTATCACATTGATAATAACAATAGCTTTCGATGTAATCGACCGGCCCATTCACCCGAAATTTGTGCATATGTAGAAATGATTATGGTTATTATTATATTGGTATTTAAGACGGCGAGCAGGTTGAGCCGTCAAAACTCCGGGCGAAAATGCTTAGTGGTATTTCGTCTGCCATAACGTTCTGACGTCGACTTTTTCTTTCAATCCTTTCGGGGTCGATAAATTAAGTACCAGCGAATAACTGGGGTCGATGTAATCGACTAGTCCCCTCCCTCCACATTACAGGCCTTGTGCCTTTAGTAGAAAGGATTATTATTTTGGTATTATATTTTGGCACAAGGCAAGGAACTTTTAGGAGTGGGTTAAGGTGATTACGCTGAAAGATTTTGTTTCTCGTGTTTTAGCGCACGGGCCTTAGTTCTGACAACGCAGTTTACAAGCGTCACGTTCAAAAGATTATCAATGGTCAAGCACACCGGTAATATGTCAGTTGTTTTGCCCTTGTTAATTGCCACTTCTTGATTGCTAAATAGCTCGCCATTTCAATCTGTTTCCTCTTTGTTGTTAGCTCTTTTGCTAAATGTAATTGCTTCTGAGATAACTGCTTTCTTCAGACTGCCCTACCAAAATTTGGTGATGGTAGCACTCATCAACTGGATTATTGCATTAATTCAATAATCTAGTTCCTGTCGTCTTTCTTTGCCGGTCAGGACACGTTCATCTTACAGTAATTGGGTTCCTGTCTGTGAATCCTATCTAAATGAACCGAGATCACACATTCGTGGTCTGTCGAATCGACCGGTTCCAAATGTGGAATTCGTAAACTAGCCTTATCAGTCCCTGAATACAATATTAATGATCTGCTGTGGTTTCTCCATGTTGATATTAACACATCCCGGGAATTCAGTCGCTGTCTGTCAGACTAGTGAAATCCGAGCAGGTAACGCATGTATGGCATCTATGTTTTCTAGTTTCTACTGCTACCGATTGCTACAACCTACTTGAAAGTATAATGTAAGCAACTATTTTTTCGATGTTTTCAGGTTGTGTCTGTAGGGACATCTCCATACCTATAGCTGACTATCTGCTGCCACAGTGAATGTTTCTATGTGGCGGATACTCTTCCTATATTCTTTATCATTTAGTATGGCGCTTATCAAGCACCATCAATCTATTTCAGGTGGAATGTCTTCCTCATTCATCTTCACCGGTTTTTTCTCCAGTTTGGGAGGATTTAGTAAAACCTTCCTTATCCCCTAGAGGGGTGACGGATTGAGTTCATATCTCTTTTTCAGAGTCAAACCTCACTAGATGTGATGTTTACTTGTCACGAAATGCCTGCTATGAACGGTGAAAGTGTTCTAACTCCATAAGCCCGTCTATGGGCTAAGTTCACAACAGACCAATTTTTCGTGTTGATGCATCTGTAACTTACTGCATTTCTGTTAGCAAAAACATATCTGCACGTTGGCGGTCTCGACTTAAAATATTACGGATCTCATCCCAAGTGATTCTCTGTTTACTGTTATAACCGAAATATTTGAGGCGGATTTGCTCTATATAATAGAGATTGTTATTGTTGTTGGGTCAGTTCGGGTTTGTCAGCGCTGATTGCCGTTGAAACAATTAAAGCAAAGGTGATGGTGGTGGTGCTGGTGGTGTTGATGGTGATGGTATTAGCGGTGGCGGTGGTAATGGAGAAGCAATCCATACATGTTTCTGATAATCTGCAACTGATGTATTTATTTCGGCTCTTTGTGTTCTAAGTTTATATTTTCGCCGAGATCTTCGTTCGGTCTACTAAGTACTGAGCGTCGTCGATAAATAGTCGGTTAAATACTGGAGTTGATGCAGTCGACTGCATTCCCTCTTCTCACAAAATTATTTTCATTTCAAACATTTTCAGTCACTAGTTTCACTTTGATAAATATACTACTACTACTACTACTACTACTACTACTACTACTACTACTACTACTACTACTACTACTGCTGCTGCTGCTGCTGCTGCTGCTGCTGCTGCTGCCACTGCTGCCACTACTACTACTACTACTACTACTACAAATAATAATAGTAATAACATCAATACTGCTGCTACTGCTGCTATTACTACGTGCAGCAGCAGCAGTAGCAGCAGTAGTAGTAGTAGTAGTAGTAGTAGTAGCCGAAGGAAAAAAACCGAGGGTTAGACAGAGCTAGTGAAACTACCATAGACAATTTCTTCCAAATTGTTGCTGACTTATATAAGTTGTGAAAATTGAATAAAAGTAAAACTTGAAAGAGATGGATGTTAAGCATTATTAAGTATTTGTCTCTGAGGAACCGATGCTGCTTTAAACAGCATCACTTAACGTTGTTCTGAGATTTCAGATAAATTCTCTGTTATCACATCGTTTCTCCCATTCGCTGATGAAGTAGTTAATTTGCCGAAGGAGATGAAGGATAAATTGAATTGTGACTTGCCAGACTTTGAGGGTATTCTTAAAATTTCGTGGGGGAAAAAGTCAGAGGAAGAAGTCTGGTTTTATTAAGTATGAATATAATAGCATAGAAAAATAAATAAGAATAGAAATTTATGGTACTTCATAAAATCTGAAGGTCACTAGCGATGGAGAAAAAAGCAGGCAGTGAAGTGTTTACGAAAACTAAACTTAAGAAAAATAATTCAGTAAAGATGAAAGATTGAGCAAAAATTAAAAGGAGGATGTAAGTGTATCAGAATGCGAGAAAACTTTGAAGTGCTACTTGGTTAAAGCTAACTGATTCACTTCTGCAATGGCGTATGTTGATTTAGTAACGATTTGGTTACATCCATTTATGTTTCTATTTAGTGCAAAATATCTTCATCTGACTAACTTAATACTGTATTTGTAGAACTGTTGACTATTTATCACCTTGTTTATTCGTCGAGTGCTGGAAAACAAGTGTTAAGGTCACAGATAAGGAATTTTCTCGTCACCCATACTGTTTATCCCTGGGCACCAGTCAGAGCATTAACCATTGTAACACTTCTTCTCCAAAATGTCAATCCTCTCGAATTCTTTTCCTGACCATGCTTTTCCTGAAGTCGTTAAATTGCAACAATCCAAGAGAAATATTGGTTTCAAATTTTGGTACAAGGCCACCAGTTTGGGTGGCAGGGGTTAAGTCAATTACATCATATGCAGTGATTTGTAATAAATTCTGTTTAATTCATCTTCACGTATTAAAATTTATTTGTTTATGCTCTAAGGATATGCGCGGATTTCCACATGTTTATCCTTTAAAAGGTTGATAACATTTGGTAGCCGATTCCCAGAGAGGATCTTTGGAAAGCTTACTATTAAATTATTACTTAGATTATCTTAACAAACGTGTGCGCGCAAAAATACGTACAAACACACACACACGAGCTCGAAATTCTCGGGCCTTGGTTCATTTCTGTAACTTTCTACCAGAGATATAACATAAGGAAACAATGTAAATATTTTGATTTCTATTATTGATTTAAATTTGTTAAAAAAATGGTTTATCCTTTATGTTTGAAGTCTATGCGGTCATCTGACGAGAGAGGTTTCTTTCAAATTAATGTAATGTTTTTATTAATCAATTAAATGGAGCCGCTTGAAACAGCCGTAATGAATTAATACCCGTACATCTTTGTTACTTATTTATATTCTGTTCACCTAACTTGGAATCTACACTTCGGAAATACTATAGGAAGTACCTTTATAAAAAATACATTTCTGAATTACCAAGAGCGGATATCTTCACTTAGCTGGGTTGCGTTGTCTGCACACACGTCAGAATATTAGGTACAAACACCCCTACACGGAGCCTTGATATTCAATATTTACATAATATTGTTGGGGTGTGCGGACTATACCGAACTAGCAAGGTGACTTTATTTAAGTACCTATTCAACTGAATCTTAATTATATTATATTATATTATATTATATCATATATATATATATATATATATATATGTATGTACGTATGTATGTATGTATGTATGTATATATGTATGTATATATGTATGTATATATGTATGTATATATGTATATATATGTATATGTGTATATATATGTATATGTATATATATATATACATGTATATATACATGTGTGTGCTATATATATGTGTGTGTACATATATACAGGGTGGCCAAAAAGTAAGATTGCAGTTATCACGTAGGCACTTTAAAATTCTTTTAAAACATTTTATTCCTTTTAAATTTCTATCTTACAAACAGAAAAGGGTGCTTGACAAAATTAGCTAAATTAGCATAGAATAATGGTTTCATATCTTTTTATAATTAAATTCTGAACTGTTAACATGCGAAAGCGATAGTTAAATAACTGTTAACCTACTTTTGGGTCATCCTGTTTATATATACTCTTTACTCTGTAGTCTTTTACTCTTTTATTTGTTTCAATCATTTTGACTGCGGCCATGCTGGAGCACCGCCTTTAGTCGAGCAAATCGACCCTAGGACTTATTCTTTGGAAGCCTAGTACTTATTCTATCCGTCTTTTTGCCGAACCGTTAAGTTACGGGGACGTAAACACACCAGCATCGTTTGTCAAGCGATGCTGGGGGGACAAACACAGACACACAAACATATACACACATATACATACATATATATATATATATATATATATATATACAGGTACAAACATACATACTCAGTGTGAAAGAGATCCATACATTGGTATATATCCATACACACGTACAATACTTGTGTGTGGAGAGAGAGAGAGAGAGAGAAAGTGAGAGAGAGGTGGGGGAAGAGGAAGTAAAGAAAAGAAAGAAAATGAATATGCTCGATCAGTTGTTTGCTATCGACCCGTAGACTGATTACCACGGTGCTTATTATACGTATCTACGAACATGTTGCATTAGAGACATCAGTGTAGCCACAATCAGTTGCTTGCTGTAATATCATACTTTCATACAAATGTACAGTTATCTTCTGAATAACGTAGCGTATATATTAATGCTGTGCGTTATTTTCTATTTGGATATTTGGAAGCCTTAAGTTAGATCATATCACTATTCAGCCATATTTGTATAAATTATACAACACCTGGCACTATTGAATATTTTAACTGTGATAACGTGAATATAGAAGCAAGTTATTTTACATAATCATGCCATTCCCTCAGCTAATCATACAATCGTCATCATCGTCATCATCATTGTCATCATCATCATTATTAGCATCACATCGTCGCCATTAATATTATTATTGTTGTTTTGCTGTTGTTGTTTTGTTGTTGTTGTTGTTGTTGTGCTCGTGTTCCAAGATTCAATCGTTATCTTTTGCGTCATCATCTTAAGAACATCTTCCTTGATGCCGTTGTCAATTTCATCCTCGTTTCCATCACTTTCGTCATCGTCATCCTCATCATCATCATCATCATCATCATCATCCCATCATCATCATCGTCGTTGTCATCAGCAGCAGCAGCAGCAGCAGCAGCAGCGGTATTAGCATCGTCGTCAGTATTCTCAACATCACCCTCGTTGTTAGTATCCTCCTCCTCCTCCTCCACCTCCTCCTCCTCCTCCTCCTCCTCCTC
>NC_068990.1:74275694-74277440 GCF_001194135.2 Octopus bimaculoides
TTCCCAATTACATGGTTCGGGGTTCAGTCCCACTGCATAGCACCTTGGAATGTATCTTCTACTACATTCTCGGGCCGGTATAAAGACATCATGCACATATGGGTACAGGACGTAAAAAAAAAAAAAGTGAACGAAATCAAAAAAACGAGAACATAAAAAAACAAAATCAGAGAAAATAAACATTTTTTTCGAACAACGAAAGAAACAAATAGAGAAACGAGACTGGCAACGTAAAGAACGATCCCTTCATCAGTTGTCCCTGTTTTATCTACTCCACGTTTCGAACATATATATACAAATAGTCTGACAACCAGTGCTGGTTTGTTAACTAAACTAGTTCAGCAATAAAAGCTAATAGATAAGTATCGGACTTTAAAAAATAGTACTGTAGTAGATTTCGACTAAACCTGTCTGAACCAAAAGATAAAAGATACGTACACACACACAGACACAAAAATACACGCACATATACACACACACAAATATGTACATACAAACATAAATACATGTGTGGAGGTGTGTTCGCGCTTAGCGTGTGTGCGGCTGTAAGTGTGTGTGTGTATGTGTGTGAAAGACGGAATGATCACGACTGGAGCGCGTTTGATTATAAATCTACCTGATGAGAGCAAACTTGGCGATAAATATCAACAGAAATAACAGCAAATTGCACGAATGTAAAGCCAACAACAACAACAACAACAACAACAACAATGATAATAATAATAATAATAATAATAATAATAATAATAATAATAATGATAATAATAATAATAATAATGATAATGATAATAATAAAAATAACTAGCAAACGGAAAAAACGCGAACAAATTGTCAGCTGTACAAGAAATGAATGAATTTCGGAATAAATGTTGCTTTAATGTTAAGTTTGTTTATTTTTATCTTGTTTTTATCTTTATTCACTGCCAACTGACTCAAATCAATATGCTTCATTGTGTAGTTGTGTGAAAATAGCATGTTAATGAAGACAGAAGGAGTGAGAGAAAGAGATGAAAGAAAGAGAGAGAGGGAGGGGGAGGGAGGGAAGAAGAGAGGACGGGGGAGAGAATATGGAGAAAGAAGCGGGGGTGGGAGGGAAGAGAAGGAAACATGGCAAACATTATTATAGTCGCACTGTATGATCAACAACATTTAAAGACTGACTGGATAGAAAAAGAAAAAGAAAAAAAGAAAGCAAGAAACCGAACACATACATACGCGTGCGCTCACGTGCACACACATGCACATGTATATATATATCCATATGTGTGTGTATATATACATATATATATGTGTGTGTATGTGCGTGTGTTTGTGTGTGTTTATATATATATATATATATATATATTTACAAACACACACAAACATACACATCCTAGTATATCTTGGTTTTCTATACTTGCAGTATGTACATGTATACAGTATGTATGTATATATATATAAGCACGTATATATATATATATATATATATATATATATATATATATATATATATATATATATATATATATATATATATATATATATATAAGCGTGTATATATATACATATATATATATGTATATGTATGTATATATATATATATGTGTCTATGTATGTATATATATGTCTATATATATGTATGCTTGTATATTTGTATGTCTGCTTCTATGTATAACTGCATGGGTGAGCATCTATATATAAGTGTATACATGTATGTGAATAATATATACCAATATATATATATATATATATATATATATATATATA
>NC_068990.1:74278225-74279683 GCF_001194135.2 Octopus bimaculoides
TATATATATATATATATATATATTTATATACATACGCATATATACACATGCATATATTTAATATTTACATACATAGACACATGTACACACACATACATACTGCTACACACACACACACACACGCACACATGCGCGCACATAATTTTCTTCGATGCATGCAAACGCATGGTAGCTAGCAGCCACATCGGAACGATTCCTATGAGCTAGTCAGCTGATGAGCTGGCAGTGTGACCAATGAAAAGATTTTGCTCGTCAGCTGATTGCTTTTACTCACTGCTGCATAAAAGCATTCCCGTGCGTTGGTTTTTGGCGATCAATAAATATCACGAGGGAATTATAACAAATCGTTGTAGAAAGCTTCAGTTGCGATAAGTGTGTAATATTTCAGATTGCAGCGATGAAAACGACGCTGCCTGCGCATCCCCATGTGTCAATGTCAGTTTATACATCGGGTATACTACGAGGGTTAGGAAGTTGGGAGAGAAAATCCTGGAAAACCAAAATAAATAAATAAATAAATAAATAAACAAAAATTGGAATCTTTTTTTCTTTATCTGAACATTGTTCTAATGACATGGAAATCTGATCTATTTACACAATGTTCTGAAATATATTGATTCATGACGAGCAAACGTTCTGTACAAGAAGTCATTATTTCCATGCAATTTTGCATGATCTCTTGCTATAAAAAGAAGCCTAGCTTCATTGATATTCATTAAAGAAATCTATGGTTTGTCTAACAGCAAATATAATTTCATTCGACAGACACTAGAATTCATATTCCGATTGGAGCAAATAGTTTTGTTCAGATATTTAAATACAAATTCTAAACACTGTTATCTTTTATTATTGATTCTTTGATTTATATCGCTTCAATTTTGCTTGTGGAATTCTTTTCATTTCTTCCATTATTTCTTTTTGTTTCACTTTTTTTTTGACTTGCAATGACAGAGAGAAGACGAAGAAGAAAAAGAAGAGGAAGTGGAACTGTTTTCTAATAAAAACAAATGGTTACTGAAATAATTATTTCTAGTATGGTTATTTTGATATTAAAACTAATTTGTTAGTTTTAGCGGTTGAGTTATAACACAGCCGTGATTATGCAGGAGTTAAATCAGTCAGAAAATTTAGTCCACTAGCAGAATTTAATTCAGAGGCAAAGTAAATTAACGTCAGTGGTATTCTTATTATTACTGAGAAATGCATGAACATCACACACTCTCAAAAATTCCTTCGCAGTCTATCTATCTATCTATCTATCTATCTATCTATCTATCTATCTATCTATCTATCTATCTAAACACACACACACGCATGCGCTGGATTGACTTGTCGTGAAGAAGTTTGCTTCCAATCACATGGTTTCGGGTACCGTTCCACTGCGTAGCACTTTGGCTCACTGGCTTCTGCTATAACCTCAGGTTGACCAAAGCCTTGTGAGTGGATTTATTGGATAAA
>NC_068990.1:74280012-74280737 GCF_001194135.2 Octopus bimaculoides
ATATATATATATATATATATAAACAAAAGTAAATGAGTATATGCATATATACGTACAGGTATGTGCATACCGACATCCACCTGTATGTATAGGTGCATATATATATATATATATATATATATATATATAATCAAATGTGGTGAAACGGCGTACTCCAAATTAATCAAAAGGTAACGTAATATACACGCATACACATATTTCATGTGAATATTTGCTACTGTTATGCCAAGTCTGCAAGGGTCAATCATTCTAGTTCGTGTCAAGCAGGAAGCATTACCAGATCTATGATTGAAAAGATTCCAACGGAGACTGTTTCTCCCATGTTGATCCTATCTAAAATATGTAAGGATTCATTTCATTTTGCAAGACAAATCACTGTGATTTGACGAAGTTCTAGCTGCTATTTGTTGGAGATCAAATCACCATGTAAAAGTTCCAATACAAGAGCCAAAGTTAATTGACCAGCTGAGGTCAATTCGCATCATACATACCACCAGCAAATAAGGTAGGGCTAAACATTCATGAATCAGTGCTTGCATGAAAATCGCTGGCGAAGAAGTTTTCGTCCAAATGCGTGCAACAGTATGGACTCTCTTGCAAAGCAGTAATATATTGATAATAGAAGGCGGCGAACTGGCAGAAACGTTAGCACGCCGGGCGAAATGCTTAGCGGTATTTCGTCTGCCGTTACGTTCTGAGTTCAAATTCCGCCGAGGTCGATCTTT
>NC_068990.1:74280868-74284357 GCF_001194135.2 Octopus bimaculoides
TAGAAGGCGGCGAACTGGCAGAAACGTTAGCACGCCGGGCGAAATGCTTAGCGGTATTTCGTCTGCCGTTACGTTCTGAGTTCAAATTCCGCCGAGGTCGATCTTTGCCTTTCATCCTTTCGGGAGTCGATAAGTTAAGTACCAGTTGCGTACTGGGGTCGATCTAATCAACTGGCCCCCTCCCCCAAAATTTCGAGCCTTGTGCCTAGAGTAGAAAAGAATATATTGAGATTAGTTCAGTCAACTACAAACAACAATCTGTGTAAGAGAATAACTTAAAAGAAATCAACAATACTTTTACTTTCAATAAACATTTTTTCTCATTGTTTGAAATTTAAAATACGATTTTATGAGTACAATAAATTGCATATGACCTCTATAGACATTTCCAGACTGGTTACATTGAAGTAGCTGATGTGCAGTGTGATCGTGGGTGAACACGAAACCGAGTGTAACAGTACTAATTAACCCTTATTTTTATTCTGTCTCTTTTGTTGGTGACTCGGCGTTAATTTTGAACACAAACTTGTACAACGCGCGCGCACACAGACACATATATATATATTTGTGTGCGTAGTGCGTATGTGTGTATAAGCTATATATATATATGTTTGTATGTGTGTGTGTGTGTATAAGCTATATGTTTGTGTGTGTATTAGCTATATTTGCTTCTAGATTCAACTTTCTACAATAAAATATCTCGTTCTCTTGAAGTGTATAAATTTTTATGACGCATATACTACATATACACATATGCAGGCTGCGATGAGTAAATTGTCGCCATTATATATTTTTAATTTAACGCAAGCGCAACGTTTGTTTTTGATTTTGTCGACAACATAATATAGTAGGGTCAGTTGGGCGCCGTCTGTGTGAGATATACAGCACCATGACGCAATTCACTCTGCCAGAAATTTGGAAACGACATGCTGTACTGCTTGGCATTCGCGTTGGAAATTCCAATACGATCATTTCAGATGGTTTAGGTGTCAATCTGAGGACATGTACCGAAGGTGATAAAAATCAAACATCCAGTCAACATCGTGGTGTTTGGTGTGATCACTAGTGATGGCGACATTATGCCGCCATTCATCTTCCCACGCATGCAGACGAATACATTCACACGCACACATTCATTCTCTCTCTCTTACACGCAACCACATACATACACACACACACATACACAAAGAAACAGTTGTTTAGTCAGAGAGGTAAGAATACCAACCATAACTTTTATAGGGTGGCGACAGGACGCAAGACAGCTTCTTTTCACAATGAAGACCTGACATGGATGCATGCAGCAGAAATGATGCAGTGGCGCTCAGAGATCAGATGTTATTACAATAATTTCTTGTTGGGTTATGTGCGCTGGGAGAATCGGTAGTGCGTCGGAAAAATGTTATGCGATATTTATTTACGTCACATTACGTTCCGACTTCGAATCCCACAAAACAAACATCGCATATATTCTCCACGAGGACTTGTTGAAACATGAGTAGCGGTCAAGTACTGATATGGATATGATCAGCTACACGTAAAGCGGTGAACTGGTAGAAGCGTTAGCATGTCGGGCGAAATGCCTAACGGCATTTCGTCCATCGTTACGTTCTGAGTTCAAATTCCGCTGCGGTCAATTTTGGCGTTCATCCTTTCGGGGTTGATAAAATAAGTACCAGTTGAGCACTTGGGTCGACGTAATCAACTTACCCGCTCTCCCGAACTTGCTGGCCTTGTGTCAAATTTTGAAATCGATATGATAGGCTACATGTCCTCCCTAATATTTTAGATACTAAAAAAGGGGGTGGAGAAGAGATCAACAATGGGGAAAGCCAAATCTTATTTAGTTTCATCCCTCCATTATCTGGGCTCAGTCGATGACCTTTTTGCTGATAATGTTTGCCTCGCAAATAAGTTACGCACCAATAATAAACTGGGGTTTATCCAATCCACTGTATACATAATTTTATGTATGCTGCCTATTCAAAATAAATCAATAACCAAACTATTTGAAAAAATACCTTTTATTTCTCGTAGTATTCAATAAATTTTTGTTTCTATTGCTTTAAATTTAAAATATGATTTTTATGAACGAATATACAAAACGCAATAAAATATGGTTAAAAATTGCAAGTATTATTTTACTTCGTCACTAACGGCAACTAGAAAGTTCAGACATATTCATGAAAAATAAAGCAATCAATTGCATCATGGGTAATATATTTATAAACAATCTTGAGGTTAATTCAAGGTGGGATTTTTAATTATTCTTTTTTTTAATAATATAAAAACTAGCTACAGCATCTTTATAAAAAAATCTATCTTAATTAGTTTTCTAACATAACTTCCATCTATTTTCTATAAAAATTAATTACATGCTGACAATTTATAGACATAAAAGTTAAAAATTGGAATCACGGTTCAAAAACACATATGAATAATTAGCTCAAAGTCTGTAACTAATTTACCTTGAGTGATACTGAGCAGTTTGCAATTACAGAGAACATGTACATTAGAACGACATTGTAGGTTGGAACCAATCATTCCCACACCAAGGACAGAAGAATGAAAAATATACTAGTTCCACTAACTCAGAATTGACTTCCGCTTTCTTTATTATTTTCTTTCTTTCTTTCTTCACACACACATATACACGCACACTGTTTCACTCGCGCTCTCTGTTCATTAATTAAGAACATGTGCATCAGTTTTATCTATAAAAGAAAAGGCATTGTTTATCGATCATTTCAGAGTTCACTCCGTCAATAGAGTGCGAGATGAAGGCAATGACGATCACCATCGTCATCTTCATCATCATTCCTACCTCAGCCCCATCTTCCTCTTTTGAATATCAGTTCTCTACTTTTAGAATGGACAGAACGTTCTTTTACTACACCATATCAACACCGATTCCTCTCATGGTGTTCAGTCATTGGAGTGGACCCACCAAATTCCGTTTCTCCTTTCCTCCCTCACGTCTTCCCATAACTTCTTCAGCCTACCAACTACTATATAACTTTATCGACCATACTATCGGATGTTATTATACACTTCTGTGTTCTGAGTTCAAATTCTGCCGAGGTCGACTTTACCTTTTATCCTTTTAGAGGTCGATAAAAGAAGTACCAGTTGAACGCTGGGGGTCGATGTAATCGACTCATCTCCTCCCTCCAAATTGGTGCACTTGAGTTAAAATTTGAAACCGGTAGCTTTCGAATGATTTACACCCGCCTAGTCAACGGTGAGGCAATGCAATATTCTCCTTGAATACCAGTCCGTCGCAGGGAGTGAACGGTCCGTGCAACTAAGTGAACAGAAACGTGAAATGAAAGACTATATAAAGTAAAAAAAAAAACAGAATGTAAACCAGTCTGACGAAGGTAAGTATGCCGAAACTTTGATGTTAGTGTTTAAACTTTGCCTTCTCAAAGTTAAAATATGTATATGTGCATATGTGTATATATATATATATATATATATATATATATATAT
>NC_068990.1:74289620-74294282 GCF_001194135.2 Octopus bimaculoides
TATGATATAAGCAATAAATTCCAGTGTTGAGTTCAATGAAACTAAGTTGGTAGTGCATCACTGTCTCGATGAGCAATGCTGTTTAAGGAAATAGCCGTTTTTATAATATAATATTGAAATACCGAAGGTTTGTGTTGCTTTAATGGTTATATAGGCACCCAGTTAACTGAGCAATACATTAGTAGAATATTTATAACATTGACTTGAGTTTAATACTTTGATCTTTTTCATTTGATTATTATTGAACTGTTTCAGCTGTGAGAAAATTACACATTTGATTTGACGCATTTCATACATCAATATAGCAACATGGTATCTTATATATTATTTAACTTTATAAGTCGTTAACAAAGGGTTAAGTTAGAGTTAGTTATGAGCTAACAACTCTTTCAGACTTTATATACG
This sequence comes from Octopus bimaculoides, assembly GCF_001194135.2. NCBI lineage: Eukaryota > Metazoa > Mollusca > Cephalopoda > Octopoda > Octopodidae > Octopus > Octopus bimaculoides. Next base: position 74,290,026 of record NC_068990.1, read on the forward strand.
ATACAATGCGTCTCTTTAGTTTGCAAATCAATTAGAATTTTCTTTTCTTTTTACTCTCTTTTTTTTTTTTTTTTTTAGTTGATCTTTGTACGGCAATTGGCAGCGGCAGCGTATTGGCAACAACAAAACAAACTAAAACAAAATAATTTAAAGCGGAGACAACAGATGGAATTTTAAAAGTAAGTGTATTTTCACATCATCTTTTTTTTTTCTTTTTCTGTAATGATGATGTATACATTTTTATGACTTATAATTACTCGTAAACTTTTTTTTAAGTTAAAAATCACCGATACATTTTATGAATCATAATTGCAGGTGAAATTTTACAGGTCATAATTGTGAATACTCTGTTTTAAACATAATAATCCTTGGTACATTCACTTTGAAAGTTACCAGTTTTATGAGATATTCACAAAAAGATGAAAAACCAAAATCTGAATGACTAATTAAAGCTAAGAAAATATTCAAAAGCACAATTGATTAAAATTCTTTTGTAAGTTTGCCAAAATTGATGCATATACGGTTTTTATGTGTTTTACAGTTGATTACAACAATGGTTCACACCTCGCCTTCTTACCGTTTGTTTGTTTTTGTATAAAATCTTAAAGCGCGCGTTTTGTTTTTATTTCTATATGTTGTTACTGTCGTTTAGCCCCAGGTGATCGCTAAATGAGCAAACACATGATCAAAGGCATTTTATCTGAAACCACTCCTTTTTACATTACAAGCAATATATCTAGAAAGAAGGGAGTACAATAAGCGCCCATCGACTGGCTGCTATTTCTAGCAGGCCGAGCAACCACGCAGAGGCTTTCCTGTTAACTCGAATCGTGGTTTATGCTAAGTTAAGGTCAGTGAGAAATCAAGCGGGGGAAGAAAAAAAAAAAAGAAAAGGATTGACGGCGAGTCAATGAGGCGTCTCTACGAGCCACTCGACATACTAGAAAAAGTAACCAAATCTTCCATAAATTTCACCGAAAATTTTAAATAATGTGGCTACTGTAGAAAAAAAAAAGTCGAAGCAAGGATGTCCCCGATCATAGGTCTGCTCCATCGAATTTAACAAGATGGTCACTAGTGGAATGACGTGATCATTGGTTTTTCTTTTTAGCACTGACGGTGTGATGGTCACAGAGAGAATGACATGTAAGCTTAAGTCTGCTTGATCACAGTTGACCAGGGTTTAAACAACAACATGATCGAGTGATCATGACGACAGTTTACCTTCTAAAGCATTTGAGTTCAATTCATAATGTTTTACAGTGTTTCCGGCTCAGTTCGTTCTGCAATAAACAGGTCTCACATTAATAAGTATTTCATTAGTTTAAGTAACAACAGTACTGCATACATAAGCAATGTCCAGCTATCTTGCAGAGCAAAGTTTCACGGTGAAGACTGATATTTGAATAACATCAACAACAACCTACAGCATTGGAAATTCCAACAAATATTTCTAATGATAAATCAATTTAAGTTCAACTGCTTCGCAGTATTTAATATGCACATATGTGCACGCTCATACGCATGTACACGTACATAAACAGACGTGCACTAATACTTAGTAAGAGATGTGCATGTCGAGGCTGGAATTCCTGCAGCAACTGCAGAAAAAAATTAGATGAGTAGAGACTGTAGGATGTAAAAATAAATACTTCCAGGAACGGCAGAGTTTAAGTGCGATAAGAAAGAGCGAATGACTTGCCATTGCTTATAGTGATATAATAGTTGTTTCTAATGTAAGAAGAAGGAATGAAATTTAGGGAAGTGGAGTTAGTCGATTGCACCGACGTCAGTACTTGACTGATACTTTATTTAAGTGATTCCGAAAGGATGATAGCAAAGTTAATCTCGGTGGGATTGGAGTTTAAAAGGTAAAAGCCGAAAGAAATTGTGCTAAACATTTTGTCCAACGCTCTAACGATTTTGACGGATCGCTGCCTTTCAATGAAGATATAATATTGAGTTCAAATTTTGACACAAGAGTAGCCGTTTCAAGGAAGGAACTAGTCAATTGCTTCGACCCCAGTGCTCAACTGGTACTTATTTTATCGACCCTGAAAGGATGAATGACAAAGTCGACCCCGTTGGCATTTGAATCTACAACGTAAAAGACGGACGAAATTCACAGCATTCATCCTATTATTGCTGTAGAAAAGAAATGAACGTCACAGCACTTCAGTTACTTTCGATAAATATATAATACCTACGAGGGGCTGCTGAAAAATTCTTGGTTTGGGGTAAAAGAAAACACAAGAGATCAGTTAATCATGATTTTATTTAACATATTCCCTTCTCAGATTCACACACGTATTGTAGCGGGCTGTAAAAGAACTCGGATGTTGGGCCTCCAGGCAGGCCTTTCGCAAAACCCTTAAAGTCAAAAACTTTTCAGCATCGCCTTGTAAATCTTCTTGCAGTATCTTTTGCTGGTTTCAATCATTATAATACGGTCATGATGGGGCATCGCTCGGAACACTTTTGGTTGATTATATCAACCTTTGTATTTTGTACGTTAAAATCGTTTGTGTGAGATACAAAATGCAAATCGAACTTAGTGTATTAGGAATTAAGGGACATAGCCATCGATACTACAGTGCGTCTGTTTGAATACACAGGTTCTCAACAGACTTCACCCAGACTGCACTCACAAGGCAGTGGACAGCATAGCTCGAAACTATGTACAAAATCAAAATAAAAGCCCACTTGCCTAAAGTGCCGAACAATGAGATAGAACCCCAATCTAAGTAACTGCAATATTCACTTCTTAACTTCACAGTTAAGTCTTATATCTAGTCAAGACAAATCAATACTATTGACGATATTGATCTGTAAGCAAAGTTAAAGAATTGCTTTGAAGTTTATCAAACTGCCATAATCTCACAGATGGTTTGTCACTGATCTAAACAATTACAATTGACTAAAAGACCAGCTATCGAGTGGTTTACGAGTTCAAAATCTGCCCAGAACAGTAGCAGGTAATAACTACAACTGATCAACCCAGATGGTCATTGTATCTCGTGTATTTTGAAGACGTTTATAGATCAGAGAACTGAGGCTGTGCAAATCTTACCTTGGAGACAAGTGACGAGGAAGCTTGTTTATATTATGAAACTGTCTTGAAGTGTAAAATTGTTTGGCTTTCTTTAAAATAAGCATTATGACTACATCTATCTATCTATCTATCTATCTATCTATCTATCTATCTATCTATCTGTCTGTCTACACACACACACACACACACATATATATATATATATACACAAACACACACACACTCTCACACACACACATATATACATTTATATGTATATACATAGATGTATAAATTATATACATATACATTATATGTGCATCCATATATATGTATACGTGTGTCTACACACAATACGCAAAAAACATGTATGAATGTGCGTTACTATATATGTATACAGATATACATGCGTATATATATATATATACATACTAGCATGAATACATACATATATATATACATATATGCATATATAATACATACACACACACACACACACACACACACACACACACACACACACACACACACACACACACATATATATATATATATATATATATATATATATCTTCTGTAGCTAGATGATAGCAGATAGCAACATTTATTTATTCAGTTTTTTTTTATATATAAAAACAACTTTCAATGACAATTATGCACAGCTAAAGTACTCAGTGTGAATTCGGTAATTATATTTCTCTTGCAATAAAATCAAATAGTGTAGGTCAAATATATTCAAACTACCTGTGAGTTAATTGTTTCTTCTAATCATTTGACAAACGAATAAGAAAACAGACTTTTGAACTATATTAAACCCATAGAAAATCCTCCAGACGTTAGTCTAGGGACATAGTAAGCTGTCGCTGCATGAATCACGCCTGCTACTTTCTGTTTATGTAACAGTTAAATAAAATGAAATTTGTAGCTCAAGTAGGCATGAATTATATATAGTGCTTTACAAGTAATACTAAGTTGTTTCACTTGGATACGCATACATACAAAATGCATCAGTATGTATGTGCCTTTATGCGTATATACGTTCATATATGTATATACTTGTATTTATACATGTACCTCTCTCTATACACCAAAACACATTTATGCATATACATGTATGTGTGTGTATGTATAGATGTATGTATGTGTGTATGTATGTATGTTTGTATGTATATATATATGTATATATATATATATGTATATATATATATATATATATATATATATAT
>NC_068990.1:74295690-74296305 GCF_001194135.2 Octopus bimaculoides
TGTATATATATATATATGTATATATATATATATGTATATATATATATATATACAAATATTTCAGGTTACATCTTCGGCGAGTTCCGAAATGACAATGTAACATTCGTGTATTAAAGGTATCTTGAGCCGGATTAGTATCTAGCTGAATACCCTCGTTGAGTAATTGGATTTTATCTGTTCTACTTCCTCAGTTCTGATTTTTATACATACTAGCTGACCCTGTGCCATCAAGAATGATGGCTAATTGTAGTATTTTATAAATAAATAAGGTATAAAATAAGGTACGTAATAATAACAGATACAAATATTCACATACTTCCCTTGTACATGCACACACATACTTGCATATACTCAAATAGAGTTGAAATGCTGTTTGATTTTTCTTTTCAGCTTTGAACGTTCACCATCCCAGTTCCATTGCGCATGCACACTCTCTCCCCCCATCCCCCCACTCTCCCCCCCACACACAAACACACATACACAAGTATTCACATACCTCCCTTCTACATACACTTATACTCATACAGAGTTGAAACGCTGATTTTTTTCACCCTTTCCCTCGATATTCATCTATCACTCCTTCTTTCTCATTCATATGTTGTGACGGAGAAAGAC
>NC_068990.1:74296513-74299027 GCF_001194135.2 Octopus bimaculoides
ATATATATATATATATATATATAAATATATAAAAACACTACGCTCATTACTATATTAGTCTAATGTTTCCACTGTTTTAAAATGGAATACTTTTTTAAAGACTGATTTAGCTGCTAGGTGTAGCAACCATATAATTCCCTTTCACAGATTCCCTGATGTAAATGGAAAGATTTGCACGATGTAAAAAAAATAAAATCACAACGTTTATGAGAGATAGATGTTAAATTCGCTATCATGGATAAAGAGGAATATAATACAAAAAATTAACAAAGCAAATTTATAAGGATTCCAAAAATGTTTAACTGAATAAACTAATTCCAAATGATTGCTGAACATCTAAGCAACGTTATCCAACCACACACTACGGAGATAAATTGAATAATGTAATCCGAAGAGATCCTAGTGATTTTAGAACAAAGCAAAGAAATATGCAGCACTTCCACGTGAGGAGTGTAACTCTGCTTACCAAAGTTCCATCCACAGAAACTATATTAAATGATGTACGCAAACACCCAAGAACAAAGCCACAAGTGAAAGCAAGTCATATATTCACATATTCACGGAAGTTGAAGCATATATAGATCCTCCTTTGGTGTCCATGCGTTACGTGGCCACAATAGAGTATATAGTTCCATCAAGAAGTAAGCATACGATACATAGGATGTATGTAGAAAATATACTAGTCATATTGGAAGCATTGGATGACGTCGAGAAATTAAAAGACGACATACAAGACGTCGATGTGCTAAAATTCAACCTGATCTTTAGACATAAAGATCTTGGCAACACAAGGATTCATTTTCCAGGCATAAATATTAAAATACAAAGAACAAGTGCATCACTTAAGTTTGGGGCAAATAAATCATGAAACTCGAATGCCTACAAGAAAACAAAGATCATCCAAGCAGCTACAAAATACCAGAGATAAAATCCTTATTTAGAAAAGTATTTAGATTTTCTGCCTCAACCAAAGCACTAAATAAAGAATCCCAAAAATAAAATAAAAACTAGTCTGCAACGGAAATTCTAGCAAACTAACACGCCAAACATAGAATGAACCAAGAAAAGGAGGCAAAAAATATATCAGATATAACATCTGTTAAAAATACACAAACCACACATAATGTGTATCACCGGAACTATATGCAGATAAATTACAGAATACCTGAACATATAATGAAAAATATCGTAAGACAGCACAGAATACATTTCATTAAACGATAAGTAAGCACAATATACAAAACACTAAAATAAAACCGACGTTACCAACAATAAAAAATTACGCTCAGTATGGAAACCTGTGGACAAATAACTAACGAGCAATCTGATATATCGAGTTAGATGTAAATGTGGGCTTCCTGTCTTCATCTGTTATACTGACAATATAGGTAAATATGACATGCATCTATATTTACATAACTCAGGATAAAAGTTTCCTTCTACTTCCTTTACTCTTAAGCCCTCAAAATGTAGTTGAAGGAGGTTATTTGTGAATAAACTCTAGGCGTGAACCTTGTTAATCCGTGGACATGTACTGAATATAAAGTAAAAACTTCTTTAACAAATTAAATGAAAAAAAATTAAAAACAAGAGCACTCAGAGAGCGCAAACATCCGCCACGACAACATCAACGTACTCTCAACGAATAGCCAGAAATGATTTTTTAAATGAGAATATCTGAAATGAACTCGACTGCTCTCGCAAACGAGAATGCTAAAATGAACCCGACCGCTCTCAAAAATTAAGTAAATAAAAAACCGGAAAAATAATCCAGAATCCTTGTCCGGTACCGAATCGATCTGAAAACCTAATCACTTCGTCCCAGTCACGAGGCCAAACATCCCTGAAAGTTTCACCCGAATCTATCCAGCTGTTCTTGAGATATCTTGTCCACGGACAAACAAACAAACAAACACGACTGAAAACAATACATCTGCCTTCGAAAAGGTGGAGGTAATAATGAAAAGTAAATATACAATAAATGAAACATATATAAAATACACAAAGCACAGTTTTATTATATATTCTCAATTTCAAAATTTTCTGTGGTGTGCCACTATTTGGGTGTATTGATTTAACCTTCCATTTCATATGCAATGGGTGAGTTAGCTATTTGAAATAAGTTTTATGATCAAAGCTTTTCTCACGACTATTGATAAATAAAATGTAACAAAATTTCCGAGTCTTTTTGGGTCTTTAAAAATCAAAGGAATGAATTACGGTATCAGCTAAAGAATTGGTGCAAAATTTAGGCCTTACGCAAATGACAGCAAAAGGATGTGGCCGCTGCTCAGCTGAGAAATTGCTAAGCTTAAACAATTCACTGGAACCTGAGAAATTTTAAAAAGCCAAATCAGAATCAATCCGTAAAGGTAAACATGCTGATAAATCCATTTACGTAATGGAACAGCGCGCGCCTTTATATATATACATACATACATACACACACACACACACACACACACACACACACACACACACACACACACACACACACACACACACACACACACA
>NC_068990.1:74299100-74299662 GCF_001194135.2 Octopus bimaculoides
ATATATATATATATATATATATATATATATATATACGTATCTTGTTGATGTACTGAAATTATGTTGGTTGACATGATTAGCTGACGAGTTTAAGGCGACCAAATGACACTTGGATGTGTAAGGGGACTTTTCAGCACTCTGCACTCATATGAAAGCCCTTGGAGCAGATCTCGTTCCTGAAAATTATAAATTTCCTATTTATTCTCATTAATCTTAGTGGTGCTGCAAAAAGATTACGTGCATAGCTCATCCGGTTTTGAATTGAGCCAAAAAAAAAAAAAATCAATTGCGTATCAAATAAAGGATTGTGATTTCATTTCAAAATAATACGATGTCATCAGCACCGACATGTATTTACCAAACACAAGCAGAACCTTCACCACCAGTATCACCAAACTGAGTAACTTCCAGACATCACATACACTCTACAGCTATCTATTTCTATAGTGCAAAAAGTATGTTATACATGCATACATACATACATACATACATACATGCATACATACATATGCATGTACATATATATATATATATATATATATATATATATATATATATATAT
>NC_068990.1:74299672-74302148 GCF_001194135.2 Octopus bimaculoides
ATATATATATATATATATATATACACACGCATATATATAAACAAATATATATATGTATACACGCATACATGTGTACATATATAGATATATATGACATGTTTGTATGAATATATATATATATATATATATATATACATGTGTGTGTGTTTGTGTGTGTGTAGAATCCACCTCGTCACGTGACCCTTTAAACAAATATCTCACTATTTTTCTCTCTATTTGACTTACACTTATAACAAGGTATATCTGCATTCTAGCAGTTCCCTCCCTCTCTCGCTCTTTCTCTCTCTCGCTCTTTCTCTCTCTCGCTCTTTCTCTCTCTCGCTCTTTCTCTCTCTCTCCAGGACACACACACATATATATGAAAATATATATACATATATATATCTATGCATGTGTATGTGTGCGTGCGTGCGTATGTGTGCGTGTGGGTGCGCGTGTGCGTGTGTGTGTGTGTGTTTGTGTGTGTATTAGTGCAAGTAGTGTTTAGAAATTTGTCACTCGTAGAAATCTAATATTGATATTACACAAAAGAAGAGGCTTAATTACCTGACAAATGCAATTCTTTTCAATATATTTATTCCTACATCAATCCTTTCTTTCGTTATTTCTACTAATACTGTTTCTTATGTATATATATATATATATATATATATATATATATATATATATCTGTTAGTCCTGTACCAAATAATATGCAGAAAATCACAGATAGAAAGCAGAATTAGCGTATCAGAATCGTCATTCACCCGACTCGCCTCAATATAGAACAAGGTGTAATGATGATAAATGGCCTCTGTAAATAAGTGATGGAAAAAACATTCTGCAAAGTAGCTCACAAACTCTATATTCATTAAAAAAACAAAAAAAACATGTAAGAAACATTTTATGCCCAGACATTCCTTGTAAATCTGTCTCTATGGAGAAATAAAATTATTCACTAGAGAAGGTTATAGAATGTTTGGTAATAAATGATTCTATCTCTTTTGATAGCTACGTAATGTCACTCCCCATGTATATATATGTGTGTATGCACGTATGTAAGCTTGTGTGTATATGTGTATGCACACATGCATGAATACAAAAGTATATATAATATATATATGAGGCGCAGGTGTGGTTGTGTGGTAAGAAACTTGCTTCCCAACCATGTCGTTCCGGATTCAGTCCACTGCGTGGCATCTGGGACAAGTGTCTCCTACTACAACCCTGGGCCAACCAAATCTTTGTGAGTTGATCTGGTAGAAGAAAACTGAAAGAAGCCCATCGAAAATATATATGTGTGTGTGTGTATGTACATGTTTGTGTGTGTGTTTGTGTTTGTCGTCCCTCCTGCCATCGCTTGACAATCGATGCTGGTGTGGCTATGTCCCTGTAGCTTAACGGTTCAGCAAAAGGGACAGAATGTGTACTAGGCTTACAAAGAATAAGTCTTGGGGTCGATTTGTTCGTCTAAAACCCTTCATGGCCGTGCTCCAGCATGGCTGCAGACAAATGACTGAAACACATATAAGAATAAAATAAAATATATATATATACACATAAATTAAGAGGGAGAGAGATAGAGATGTCCACAGAAGACAAAAATGTGTACTATAACAGTTACTCTACGACTTTACCATATTAAGAATTTAGTAGATAATCCTGTGTGTCTGATTTCGACTCCACGGTACAGAACACCTGGCTTTGAGTTTTCTACCATAACTGTATGTCAACGATGGGACAAGGAAGAATCCACTAAGTGATGGCTTGATGTGTTAAAATCGGCAGTCAAATCACTCTTTGAAATATCATAGCAAAAAAGCAAACGCAAAAAATACAAAACAAAAACAAGCACTGTATAATGGAGTCATACATGTAATGAGTCAAAACAAGAAAACGGGGTAATTCCGTCTCGATCGCTTCTGACCAAAAGTTTGTTTAATCAAAATATACTTGGAGCCAAACAACAGGAAGAACAACAGCAATAAATACTACTAAAATGCTAACAATAATATTTGATGTAAGGAGACTTCTATGCTATTTCCATCTTGTCAATGTTCCGAGTTTGAGCTACTTCCTGGAGAGTTCCGGGGATGGGACTTCCTGTAAAGTTCCGAGACTAACCTACTTTCGGGAAAGTTTCGAGGACTTCTTGTAAAATTCCGAGGACTATCTGGAAAGTCCTATGGTCGAGCTACTTCCTGGAAAATTCGGACGATGGAACTTCATGGAAAATCCCGAGGATGAACTACCTACTGGAATGTTGAACATTCCCTCTTCGCCTTCCTCTTCCATCCTTTCCCCCCTCAAATCCCCCTCTCTGGAATGTTGAACATTCCTTCCACACCTTCCTCCCCTGCCCTCCACAAATCCCTCTTTCTGGAATGTTGAACATTCATTCCACCCCTTCCTCCCATTCCCCTCAAATCCCCCTCTCTGGAATGTTGAACATTCCTTCCACACCTTCCTCCCCTGCCCTCCACAAATCCCTCTTTCT
>NC_068990.1:74302158-74307045 GCF_001194135.2 Octopus bimaculoides
ACTTCTTGTAAAATTCCGAGGACTATCTGGAAAGTCCTATGGTCGAGCTACTTCCTGGAAAATTCGGACGATGGAACTTCATGGAAAATCCCGAGGATGAACTACCTACTGGAATGTTGAACATTCCCTCTTCGCCTTCCTCTTCCATCCTTTCCCCCCTCAAATCCCCCTCTCTGGAATGTTGAACATTCCTTCCTCCCCTTCATCCGCTTTCCTCCCTCAGATCCTCCTCCCTTGAATGTTCAACATTTATTCCTCCCCTTCCTCCCCTTCCCCCCTCAAATCCCCCTCTTTGGAATGTTGAACATTCCTTCCTCCCTTTTCTTCCCTTCCCTCCTTAAATCCCCCCTCTGGAATGTTGAACCTTCCTTCCTTCCCTTCCGAGGATGGGACTTCCTGGAAAGTTATAGATTATGCCTAACAAAAAACGATCACAACCACATCATCCAAACAGGCCGGGTGAAACCTGGTTTAGCTGCTAGTCTATATATCTATCTATCTATATATATATGTATGTATGTATGTATGTATGTATGTATGTGTGTATGTATGTATGGTCGTCAGCCGTTTCTCGTGTCCGAGATTTTCCATTTCCTCCTGACAGAGAGATTCCTCCGTTTTGGATGCGTTGTTGACTAAGAAGGGCAATATTCGCGTGAAATAAGGTGGTTATTGAGATATCAAGTAAGAGATAGACGAGGACAAGATTGTTATTGTTGTTGCACCTTGCGTTGCTTATGCTTTCCTTGTTTTCTTTTTCTTTTAAACTCAAAAGTTCAACTCCGGTGTAAATGAACCCATACCGTTTCAAAAGGTTCTGATCCTCAGTTTCAGTTATTGGGAAGTCCCAGCTGACAGAATGCCTCTGACCTATGCCTAGTGTCTTCTGGCTTGCAACGCTAGTATAACATTTCCTGTTGCTTTGATTGTAGTGTGTGCTTACATCTCTGCTTAGTTTGCTTCTTTTTTTTGAAATCGTCATCATTTTTCCTTTGTTCATTTTTTTCAGTAATCCCTCTAAATTCAGGTTTCATATTTGTCCTTACCACCTTTATAGTCAGCTCATTTTTCTCTCTCCTACAATTTAGCCAGATTGAATCCGTGCAAATGAATCGATACAAAAATATAAAATACCAAGAGACAACAGGTACAGTTTACCCCTAAAGTAACAGAGGTAGACACTCACATTTTCCAAGGTCCTTTGTCGATTAAATGAGACAAAAAAAAAATTCTTTCTAATCAAAATGATTGCGATGAATAATTTTTTTTATCAGTGCGCCGATCAAACATCTATTCACGGCAAACAACAAATGATAATATCCTTTCTACTAAAGGAACAAAACCTGGAGTTTGGGGGTGGGGAGGGGACTAGTAGATTACATCAATCCTAGAGAAACACTGGTACTTAATTTATTGACCCCGAAATGATGAAAGGCAAAGTCGACCTCGGTAGAATTTGAACTCAGAACGTAATGACAGACGAAATAGCGGTAAGCATTTTACTCGGCATGCTAACAATTCTAACAGCTCACCGTCTTAACAACAGTAATAATTTCAATGATAACTAATATAAATTGTATTAGCAACAGTAATAATATCTTACATAAGAACAGAGTCAAACATTTTTTGGGGAAGGGAATAACCGATAGTATCGACCCGAATACAGGCTAATTTTTTTTGTATCGCCCCCAGAGGCAAATTTAAGTTTAGTGGGACTTGAACTCAGAACCTAAAGATTCTGAACAAATACTACAGGCCCGTTGTTTCCTGTAACTTAACTTGCTATCTGGTAATTAGTAATAATAATTATCATTTCGTTTGATGATAATAATGACGTTTGTTGTGATGATGATGAGGAGGAGGAGGAGGAGGAAGAGGAGGAAGAAGAGGAAGAGGATGAAAATGATGATCATGATTTGTAATATTATCTCACGAAAAATGATGATTCATATTGATTGCATACGGACACACAGAGACACAGACAGACACATGTACACGCACACACACACACACACACACACGCACACACACACACACACACACACACACACGCACACATATGCACACACACACACGTATACACATGATCAATAAGAATCATTAACATTTCTCATCGGATAATATTACATTTTATGATATTATTTGAGATTCGATCCTCGTACTGTTACTATTTAGTACTGTTGATGTGATTTGTTGTTACTGCTATAAATGTTTTAGAAACAGTTGGACGCGATGCACTAATGTCAGTGCAGTAAATAAAATATCGTTATATTGTTACTCTTAACATTGTTGCGTGGTCAAAAGGAAAAAAAATTCGTAATGCAAGAACAAAAAAAGATTGGTTACAAAGTACAAATAGAAATGTTAGTGTATAAATTACATTACAGGAATGTACTGCACTTGCAGCTATATTATCCAGTACAAAAGATAAAAAAATTAATTGTAACATGAAGTAGAAATACGTTCTAAATATGTTTAGAACTTGGCATGTATTGCTATTTATTTGTTATATAGGAGAACTATACTTGAAGCTATGACTGTTTGGTGAATTGCTTTGCACTTCATGCAGTTTGAGCAGTCTCAAATAAACTATAAATTACTGATGAAAATTTAGTAAAACTAAAAGAAATAAATATACAGTTTAAAAATAATAAATAATTATACGCTCTTAAGCAAAATAAGAAAAATATATAGAACGAGAATGTTCTATATAGAACGAGTAAGGAGAATACAATACGAAAACAAAGAAGAGTAAAAACAAATATTAGAAATTAGATGAGTTAATTATTTATATTTATTTGTATATTTTCTGTGTCCTATTCTAAATTTCTTGTTTTTATTTGGTTTTTGGCTTATATTTTTCTATTTGGTTTTAATTCAATTTTTCGTCTCTATTTATGCAAATGTCAGAAAAACTGTGGTTTACAGCAATTAGAAGCTAATGAATCAATCTAAGAGAGAAAGAGATATAAGAAATACCAAAATAAAAAAAAAAATAAAATAAAAAAAAAGAACAACAACGATGACGACGACACGACAAAATAAATTCCATTGCTACTATTTCAATAATTACAACTAAGTTGTTTTAAAACAGTGCATATAAAAATGCATTGAAATAATAACTGCCTATAGGAAACAACTGTTTTTATTTAATTTTGAATATTTTACAATTTATATTTTTAATTTTCTTTCTCTTTTCGGCAATTTATAAAAATAGAAATTCAGTTTATCATATATGTATGTGTGTGTGTGTGTACATATGCGTGTGTGTACATACATATATATATATATATATGTACACACACACATTTATATATATATACACACACATATTTATATATACACACGCACGCCCCCCCCCCCACACGTAATATAAGAGAAATATACGAAACTAACTAAAGCCCCGCATCAAGATATTCGCTACAAAATTAATGTTGTGGATGATAACCATCTTGCTCAACAAGAAATTTGGGATTGAAATTTATTATTAAAAGCAGCCAAAACGAAATGACCATATGTTTTAAAATATTTTGTCATGAAAATTATAGAAAGCGATAATATTTACGATTTAGAAATTAATTTTGTATTTAATTAGTATTGAATATAATGATAATATCGCATTACATTTCATATCAATGACAACTTAGGAAAGAATTTATAAATGCTTGCAGAAATTCTGACTATTTCTCATGTTATTCTCGTAGTTTAATATATTGATCTCGCATGAGTAAAGCAAAGTACCATACATTTTAGAAAGGGTGGGTTTGATGCATCTTTGATTACTCATTTGGTTCAATAGTATATTGCATTAATTTTTTCTCCTGACCCGAGAAAGTTAAAAAGTAGAAGTCATCCATATCAGGATTTGAACTCTGAATATACTGGGGCTGGTTTACACGTCTATACTGTCATCAGTTGAATTTGAGATACCATAAATATTTTCAATTACCTCATTTTTCTAGACACACACACATATGTTATTTTATTATATTATACATACATACATGCATACATGTGTATGTATGCTTTCTCTTTATTCCGCACAGATTTTCTGCTATTGCTTTCTAACCGGCTCCCTTTATATTAACTGATATATCTTAACACCATTGAAATATAATAATAATATTATAACTGTACTTATTTTCATTTAACTAATATTAAATTGTTTTGAGATCATTTGCTTTACATATTCCATAAACAGATACTACTAAAACACACCTGCTCTGCAATCACTGGACATTATTTACAAGATGATCCAAAATATGTAAGATAGCTTAAAAGATACTTTTAATTAATTGATTTCAGTATTACTCTCTCTTTTAGTCTATAACAATACAGTTCTTAGATACACCAAAATTTCTAGATATTTTCAGTTTTATTTTCTGAATGCAATGATGATTGATGGCGTTTTGTATTGCTTCATTTCATTGTAAGTTGTAAACACTGTCTAGGTTGTATCAATGATATTTTTATCTCACGATAAACACTTTACAAGTGAAATGCTTTTAAGACATTCTATACCGAAAATATGTATGTATAATATGTTGTTATTTGTGTACTTTAACTATTCAGTTTATGCTTTTGTTTATATCTATTCATTTCTGTTTTAACTGTACTCGATAAGATAACACGTAGGTCAGTAGAATAGGTTACCTCTACGTATGAATATGATTTATTCTCTGATGATAGGTGCACCAAAGTGATCAGACAATGACAAAATAGCATGACATTTTATAGCAACCAATTTGATATAGCAGTGAGTATCAAAGACAAAGGCAATATCCGAAACTCACACATCTAGCTTCAATTTTATTTTTCTCTTATCTATCTCAAATTCGTTTTTAATGTCTCATAGTTATATATATATATATATATATATATATATAT
>NC_068990.1:74310167-74317515 GCF_001194135.2 Octopus bimaculoides
ATATATATATATATATATGTATGTATGTATATATGTATATATATATATATATATAATGTAAATGTATATATATGTACACATACATACAGGCATAAATATATGCATATATAAACACGTGTGTCTGTGTGTGTAGTGTTTGTGTTACACCATGTATATATACTTCAATGTAAAAGGATATATTCATATGTGTATAATGTAGAAACACATAAAACATCTACACATATGTAT
The DNA here is from genome assembly GCF_001194135.2 of Octopus bimaculoides. Taxonomy (NCBI): domain Eukaryota; kingdom Metazoa; phylum Mollusca; class Cephalopoda; order Octopoda; family Octopodidae; genus Octopus; species Octopus bimaculoides. The sequence continues at coordinate 74,310,396 of NC_068990.1, forward strand.
GTGTGCCTGAGTATGAGTAAGTGGAGAGAGAGAGAGAGAGAGAGAGAGAGAGAGAGAGAGAGAGAGAAAAGAGAAAGAGATACATGCGTTTTCATATGAATAAACACACAATGCACAGAAATAGCATATATATATATATATATATATATATATATATATATATATATTGAGATGTATGCTATATATATATGTGTGTGTGTGTATATGTATGGATGCACACACACAGACATATACATTTGTGTTTTCTTATCTTCTTATTGATATATTCAGTAATGTGAGTGCATCTGTATTGAAGTACATATCTGCTTCTCTTAGATATGCTCTAGCAACAAGTGACCATGCACATTGTATATTGCTTACAAAATATTTCACTGGATGATATATTATAGAACTGACAGATATCTTTTAATAAAATTCTTATTTAATCATATTCGATTGTCAAAAAATCTGTTAAAAGCTCTCAGATAACTTTCTCTGCAGATATCAATGGTCTTTATTGCTACTTGTGTGTTATGGTTTATGCCTAAGATTATTAACTGTCAATAAAAGATAAATAATAAGTAAAAAGAAAAAGTACAAAAAAAAAAAGATAAAAAAGATAAAGAAAAGAAAAGTGAAAATGAAGTATAAAATAATGTTTTGAAGAAATGATGGCTGTGATGGACACAATGGTGAAAAATAGCCAGCACATGTCTGATACTGAAAATGTCCCATAACTAATCAATGTTGTGGTTGATTAAAGGAGGATTGCTATATGTTTCGCTCTGAAAAGTCTGCACAGGATGATCTTTGCAATAGCATTGATTAAAAGAATACAAAGAATTTCTATTCAGTATTATTGGAAATTTTTGTCGAGCTTTTTATTATTGTTGTTGTTGTTGTTGTTTTTATATATGTATTATTTATCTACTCTGTTGCTTTTCTTTACTGTAGGCCTGATTCCAAGATATAATTGTTCAATGAAGAAGACCCAGTAGCTAGCAATCAATGGTAGTCTATTTCAGTTGGAATATGATATTCAATTGAAATAGCATCAAAAATATGACACAATACTTAGAATGCTATACACACGTGGTTGTAAATGGTGGCGACAACAGAGTTGAACGCTTTAAATAAATCAGAATACCTTGTTTCTGAACAATTAATGGAACAGTTCTTCCTTAGGGTATGACATAGTATTATGAAGGAATGGAATTTACATTATTCATTTACAATTATAATTTTATTCTGCAGCAGTATATCATGAATATTCATAAATATTCATCACCTAACTTAGATCAATGTTTCAAGGTTTACTTTTCCAACAATACATATTACCCAGTAAGGTTGACATTAAGATTTAACTAACTTGCCAAAGGCTAACTTGGTTGTAAATCTGATTGGGTGTCTCTACATATGGACTATGTACGCCATATTAAAAATATTCCTAATTATTCTTGCAGTGATTAGAGAATTAACTCATCATGTTTAACATATATTACAAATAAGCTGAAGAAGTTCCTTATGTATTAGAGATATAGAACGATATATGCGTAACATGTGTACACTTGTTGGTTCGAATGATGCAAATAGACATAAATATATACAGAAACATGTATGTATATATATGCATATATGTGTATTTGTTTGTGTTCCCCTATGCATATTTATGCGTGTGTTCATGCGTGAGTATGTACTCCTTTTGTCTTGATAGATGCCTGTTGTTAGTAAAAGAAGATGTCACCATACATGAAAAAGGTGTCATTTGTTTACAATTTGCAGCCAAAGCACGTTCGTTGTAAATATGAAGCAGGTGGGAATTAGTGATAGGAAGAGCATCCGATTGCAGAAAAAATCTGCATGAAGAAAGTTATCATTTAACCCATGCAAGCATGGAAAATTGGACGTTAAATCAATATGTGTATAAATGTAAACACACACACACACACAAATATCTATATATATTTATGTATATATATGTTTATATATATTCATATATATATATATATGTGTGTGTGTGTGTATGTGTGTGTGAGTGTGTGTGAGAGAGTGAGAGGTAGAGAGAGAGAGAACTGCTAGAATGTAGCAACAACAGAGAAAATCCCGCGAAGAGGCGTATCCTACATCTGTGTTACAAGATACTTGATTGCACAATAACTCATCTATGAACTACAGGTTTAGAATGAGAGGAATCAATTGTAGTGGATTTGAATAAATCTCGTGAATTCCATTTTCTATCTCTGATCTATCTATCTATCTATCTATCTATCTATCTATCTATCTATCTATCTATCTACCTGTCTATTTATTCATCTGTCTATCTATCCATCTGTTTATTTATCCATTTGTCATACATATGTACACACCCATATATATATATGTATGTGTATATGCATATGTGTTTGTATATATATATATGTGTGTGTGTATATGTGTGTGTGTCTATCTGTCTGCTTGTCTGCCTGTCTGCCTGCCTGTCGCTCTCTCTCTCACTCTCTCTCTCTTAACTCTCTGCATACATACATACACACACACACACACACACACATATATATATATATATATATATATATATATATATATATATATATATATATATATATATATATAGGCATACACATCTATAACATGTGTCATTGCGGAAGAAATTCTCTACTGTTGACATAAGCTGGAGATACTTTGCAAAAAAAGAAAAAAAAATCAATTAGGAACATTTGCGTGAATATTGCAGTTCTGAAATGGAAAGATGCGGATTTGAGATACTTGGAAAGTCGATGCACTTGTTGGAAATTGGCAACCCCTCGTACCGGTGTCAGTTCAACGCAAAATGACTTTATAATGGGTATCAGTGATAATTGCGAGAACACTGATAACGAGGAAGATAAGGACGTTAAGAAACTGTCGATGTGATTGCATTATAGTTCTTGAGAAAACGGTAATACGAAAGTGGAATGGAACTTTAGACATTAACAATATAGATTTTGACAGTAGGTGAATCATAGGTTAATATAAGCCATGCAGGTCAAAGAACAGATATTTAATGATACAAATGATAGGCAAATCTCCCTTTATTACTAATTTTACTACATCTAGATAATGATGTATAAATTTACTGATAAGAATGAAAGTGAGGAATTTAGAAGCTGTTAAACTGAAATGTTACAATGCAAATAAAATGTTCTTTGAAAAAGAAAAAAATGAAAAATATTTTTGATTAACACGTTGTTGCTGTGGATGTTGATGTTTACTAAACTTTATGCACGTATCAGATCTTTTTTCAAATTCATATCCACCATAGTCTACCGAACTTTATTTTTAGGTGTGTATATCCCGAACTACCTTAACAAATGAGTACCATTTTTAAGATGATGAGGTTTGATTTGCGTCAATTTCGGCTGCTATTTCTAGTTGTTAGAACGAAAATGTAGAGCTTCTTTCGTCCATGTAACGTATCAAAATGTACAATAATGGATGAAGGTGTCATAAATTAAAAGGAACACACAGAATGTGTGCTATTTTATTTTATAAAGCTTTACATAATTATAGAGAATGAACTGTTATTGCGTAATCAGTTTGTAATCCTTATTGAAATATCTCTAGTTTTTATTGTATAATTACTAACAAAATGAAAATGTAAGTATGGCAGACTATAACGTGACTGTAGGTGTCTCTTACCTGTAAACGGAAAAACAAAATCGCCAGGTTTTCCAATAAGTATGGAAATTAAATTTGAGAAGACTTTTTCTTATTTCTTGAAATTATCTCCCCATTTTTGACATTCACTCAGGATTGCCAACAGGCTTTTGTTTACTTACTCCGAATGAAAGGAAAATTTTAATTTAAAATGTCTTGCGTTGGGCAATCACTTACCAGAACGTGATACGTTAACTTAAATTATATAAATTCATGCTACAGGACCCATTTGAATTATTTCCCTAAGCTCGTTTTATTTTTCAACATGACAAGAATATAATTTGACAACGATACTAATGGCATTTGCTAAACAGAGTTAGTTATAAATAGTTTGCCCGTTGATTGTTTGTTAGTGAGTTTCATAATCTCTTGTGTCACGAGAACAAATCTGAAGGCGTTATCTTTATGTATCTCTTCTAAGAACAAGGCATCGTAGAAGAACCATCCGCTCTCCACATTGTACACACAAGAGAAGCCAGTACATCAAGTTAATGTAATAGTTATCATTTTCAGTGAGACAAGAGCAAGCAATGATGCGCAGTTCATATTATGGTGTACCAACTCACAACTTGGTCAGCTGAAGGGGTTGAGTGAGTTATGATAGTCAATGACAATGACTTTTAAAATGTGGGTGTTTGTTGATACCTATTTCCACTAAAATGACAAGCAGGCAGCTACCCTTTTAGGGAGCTCTGGTTTTAACTTAGCTGTTATGTTCTTAGCTCTTTATGGATGTGTTACCCATATTGTTTTTCAAGTTCTTTAAATTATATAATTTTTCCTGATATATTTTTGAGCAAGTGTCGTTTTACTCTATGTATGTTTCCTATCAAATTATGGAAAATAAGATGGAAAAGGAAGCTGGAAGGGACGTGGAAAGTTAATGAGACACAAGATCTATCATAATACGCTAATTATAGGGAGATGTATTTGCTATACATATTATTTCATTCTTTTATTCTTATGTTTGTTTCAGCTATGCGGCTGCGGTCATGCTGGAGTACCACCGTGATTTTGCACTTTTACGTATGATTCCTCTTTGGCTGGTTTCTTCAGGTTTGTGGGGTTTCACATCACCACTCCTGTATGTGATTTTGCCCTGGTTACTGGCCCATTTGGTGGTAGGAAAGAGTTTGACACCACTGCCCGCATGATAGATATTAACAATGATTTGAAATATATGCAGTTGAATAACAATAATTACATATTATAGTGAATTGTGTCTTGCCAAAATTGTCCAATAAAGAGAAATAACATTCTTTGACTGATTAAAAAATACAATGGATTTTTAAAACTTTGAGAGTTCAAATAGCAAGGAGAAAAGAAAAGTTAGGAGAAAAGTTGAAAATCTATGAAATACAGGGAATGAAACAAAGAATAATATGCATGAAAATATAGTTGAGATAGATATTACTGAGCTAACAGTTTGCTGTTTACAAACGAACTAATCTGAATGCTGACAGTAAGAAGTTGAAGAAATTGCGATTTCGGTAATCAAATGGTAACATTCATGTTATATTATGCGAAAAAAAAAAATGCTAAAAAACATAAAATAAAGAAAAGAATGCTAAAATGAATTAATTGAAAAATAACTCCAAATTATTTTGTAATTTGTTTTACAGTGTGCGAACACAGATATTTCGAGAAGGATAGAAGCCTCTTAGGCAGCAAAACCTTATTTGGGTGAGTAAAATGTTTCTAAAATTTGAGAGATTAAAATCTCTGATAATGACATGGCGAAACTAAATTTTGACTGGATTAGCATTTTGGAGGATAAGCATGTCACTGTCCTCCTTGGATTGATCCTATACAGATGTCGACATGTTTACTAGAATATTCGTCTTTATCTAAATTGAAGTTATTATGAAATAAGATTGCTTTCTAGCTGTGAATATGATATTGATCGCAGAAACTGGAATTGTCGAAAGTTGCTTTTCAAGATTCAGTGAAACCAAAAGAGGTTTGACGGCATTTGAATGACCAAATGTTCTGAACCGGTAATCAGTGATTAAGACCAAACTATGAGAGAGTTAACACTATTCTCCGGAATAAGTAGAGAGCTGAATGGAATTTAGTAATTACGCAGACTAGAATATGCTTATTAATAATATTGGCTTCAAGTTTTGCCATAAGGCCATAATTCGTCGGGTAAGGAGACTAATCGATTACATCGAACTCAGTGTTCAACTGGTACTTATTTCAACTGATCCCGGAAGGATGAAATGCAAATTTGACCTCGGTGTAATTTGAACTTAGAACGTAAAGACAGACGAAATACATCGTAATATTTTGAACGGCGTGCTAAGGATTCTTCTGCCAGCTCGCCGTCTTATGCTTGCTAATAATATTGGCTTCATATTTTGTCACAAGGCCAGCAGTTTGGACGGGGGAGGTAAGTCGAATACACTGATCCCATTGCTTCATTAGTACTTATTTTATCGACCCCGAAAGGACGAAAGGCAAAGGTGACCACGGAGGTATTTGAACACAGTACGTAAAGACGGATGAAATGCCGCCAAGCAATTTGGTTGCTTTGCTAACGATTCTGCTACCTCGCCGCTTCATTGGTTGCTCATAATATCATTTTGTGTTATGAGTTGATAAGTCTTATGGCAAAGTTGTGTGTAAAGTCATTTTCATGGAATCAGTAAACTTGAAGCAACGCTTCTTTAGTGTTAGAGATTCGACTCAGATTTCAAGTCTTGCATTGATAGCAACTACTTAAGGTTATCGTTAATGTAATTAGCGAAGTCACAAAATTTGTATGCATTTACACTTTTTCCCGTTTATTTGTTTCAGTCATTTGAACGCGGCCATGCTGGATAACCGCCTTTAGTCGAACAAATCGACCCCCAGGACTCATTCTTTGTAAGCCAAGTGCTTATTTTATCGGTCCTTTTGTCGAACCTCTAAGCTACGGGAACGTGAACACACTAGCATAGGTTGTCAAGCGATGGTGCGGGACAAACAAAGGCACATGAATATATATATATATATATATATATATATATATAATATATATAAACATACGACTTCTTTCAGTTTCCATCTACCAAATCTACTCACAAGGCTTTGGTCGGCCAGAGGCTACAGCGGAAGACATTTTCCCAAGGTTTCACAGCGGAACTGTGGTAAGCAAGCTGCTTAATGCACACCCACTCCTACGCCAATATATACACATACACACACACGCGCACACACATAAACACACACACATACATATACATATACAACACTATACATTTCGGATAATACACCCACTCCATTGGCAGATATGCGAATGCATTTTTTCCTGACTTATGGTCTGTTAGACGACTCATGCAGTATATATATATATATATATATATATGTGTGTGTGTGTGTGTGTGTGTGTGTGTGTGTGTGTGTGTAGAAGGTTGAAAAGGAACACACGAGTTGATATGTATATATATATATATGTATATATGTG
>NC_068990.1:74320557-74321499 GCF_001194135.2 Octopus bimaculoides
TATATATATATATATGTACATCCGTTATTTTATTATAACAAAGACATATCGGCTTCAAATTGATGTACTATTTAATATATTTGGTAGTGTTTGAATTTATTATTCTACACTCAGAACAAACGGTCAGATAAACCCATTAATATCCAAATAAATCTCAAAACAACTTAACCGTGTGACACATTTGCTGACACATTTTACTTTCTTTAGAATCCTTATGACTTGAAGATGGCACACTTAAATATACACACCTGATAACAAAGTTCTACACGCATGAATATATTCTTTTCTACTGTAGGGACAAGGCCCGAAAATTTTGGGAAGGAGGCCAGGCAATTAGATCGACCCCGGTATGCAACTGGTATTTAATTTATCGACCCCAAAAAGAATGACAGACAAAGTCGATCTCGGCGGAATTTGGACTCAAAAAGCAAAAACAGGCGAAATACCGTTAAGGATTTCACCCGGCGTGCTAAAGTTCCTGCCAGCTCGCCGCATTAAACGCATGAATATATTGTAAACAGTAACACATGCCCAAGTTCAACAAATAAAATTCTCCATAACTTGCCTTCATTATCTATCATAACGCCTAATTAGCATTCAACAGGACTCAGTGTACCTGAGAAAATTGCAACATAATAGAGACTACTTAAAATCAAGATGAACTCAAATACCTCACAGTTTGATGATCACTTATCAGCTCAAAACTTCGAAATCACAGCCTATACTAGTCGTTTTGAAGAATAACAAATACATACATACAATTACGTACATACATACATACATACAATCATACATACATATATATCTATATATTACATATAATGTATATATACATACATATCATATATAATGTATAGATACATATGTATGTATGAATGTATCTATATATATGTATATATATATATACATGTATGCATGTATGTATGTATATTTATATATATA
>NC_068990.1:74322634-74324461 GCF_001194135.2 Octopus bimaculoides
TATATATATATATGTATGTATGTATGTATGTATGTAAATATGTATGTGTATATATATGTATATGTATAAGTATATATGCATATTTGTCTGTATGTGCATGTAAGTGTGTGTATGTGTATGTGTGTTTGTATGTGCATTTATTAATGTATCATACACACACACACTCACACACACAAATATACACACACACACATACACACACACACATATACGTTTCGGATTTTTCCCCAGCCTTAGGAGATAGGCTCCGTTAGGTGATTCCGAAACTTAACGTAGCACAGAATCCGAATCAAGCATTAAGCATAACGCCAATAATATAAATTTTGTTTTGTATAACATACTTTTATATATATTCTCTCTGTAATATATAACATTCTTTGCCTAAATGTTTTTTTTTTATTTAGTTTAAAAGTATGTGTATGGTTATGTTATGATAATTATGATCAGGATAGATATAAGGTCGGTAATATGAAGGATGATGTTCATGAAATCCATCGCAGCACTTGACTGGCATTTTAACTTATCGATTCAAGAAATATGAAATGCCAAGTGGAACGCAGCGGGATTTGCGCTTCAAACGTGAGGCTTGGAACAAATACGGCATCGTATTTTGTCTGATGCCCTAATGATTCTACCAGACAGTACACTACTTTACTTCATAATAATAATAACAGTGGTTCCAGTACTTCAGTATTTACTGAAACAACTCTCTGAAGCAGTCTTCAATATGTACATGTATGTATGTGCACGCACGCACGCACGCACGCACACACGCACACATACACATACACACACATATGTTGTCCTTTTGTTTCCTGAATGTCCTTTATTGAGATAAATTTGTTGTTTTATATGTACTATTTTGTAACTATAAGTTACTACTATTTGTTTTCTTTGATAGTGTTACTTGCAGTAATAAGCTGGTGGATGACCAACCAAGGTTCATATTTTAACGCTCGTGACACCGCTGGATTGAATGATATTAGGCAGGTGTCAAAACCATAGTGATATCTGTCTGGCAAATGATGATGGTAATACACATTTGTTATGTTTGACAGTGAATTTCTTATATTTTAGTCTAGTTATCCTCAGCTGTCCTTCATTTTAAGAAATGTAAAGGATATATTGTGTTGGTTGAAATTTATAATATTTGAGGAATATAAAGAACGATACTTCAGTCAAGTCAATTAGTTAAAATACATTCAATCAACAATCTATACAAACTTCATTACATGTATTTCTTTTGATATTTTAGTATTTACACTTGGATTTTATTGAGAAATGGACTTCAAGAAGAGAGGCACAGGGTTATAAAATAAAAGTAAAGCAGAAATAGATCATAAATATATATCTTTATTTTCTATCTTTTACTTATTTCAGTCATAGACTGCGGCCATACTGGGGCAATTTTTTCCCATCATTTATATTGCATGCTTTATATCCTCATCAATATGAATGGTTCTTTTACATTAAAGATTCTGATATATCACGGATGGTGATTCGACTAATACTTCTACTAATTCTTGTTCAGGCATGAAACTCACGTGGTCTTGCATTCCTCTCCAGCGACAGCGAGCTTTTAACTAAAGAGCGTGTAAAGCTCTGCTCTATCTCGTTAATATCTCTTCCTTTAACTTTTCCCCGAAGAATGATTTTTTCCGAAACGTTGGATTTTCCGGTTTCCACGCGCGCACACACTTATATATGGAAGGAGATGGAGGAAAGTGGAGGGAAATGGGTGGAGATAAAGGCAGAAAGAGAGAGATAGAGAGAGAGAGAGAGAGAGAGAGAGAGAGAGAGAGAGAGAGAGAGAGAGAGAGAGAGAGA
>NC_068990.1:74324859-74329210 GCF_001194135.2 Octopus bimaculoides
ATATATATATATATATATATATATATATATATATATAAACACACATATATTTACATGTATGTGTCTGTGAGTTTGTGTGTGTGCGTATATATATGTGTGTGTGTGTGTGTGTGTGTGTGTGTGTTTGCGTTTTGACCTCTACCGCGTAAACACTAGTGTCGGTTTGTTTATATCTTCGTAAGCTAGCGGTTCAGCAATCGCCAAAACGAACCAAATTATTTGTAACAGACTTAAATAATAAGTACCGGATGGAGGTGGGAGTGGGGCGATTTTATTGATTACAGTCGTTCAAGGTGGCCTCCAGCAGACCAATGACTGAAGACCAATGACTGATCGCAGACCAATGACTGAAGGTCAATGACTGGTCGCAGACCAATGACTGAAAGAGTGAAAGATAAGGTATTTCATTTCCTTTCCTTTCCAAAATCTGTTTTTGTTGTTTTTGACTGACGACTTCCTTTGGTAACTAGGTTTTTTAAAAACAAAATAAGAAAATATATTGCGACAAATCTATCGTATACTTATGCATCTCACATTTATCAGCGTTTAGAATTTTATGTTCGATAAAGTTGGCCGCATGATTTAGAGGTTTGACAAAATGCGTTGCTGTATTTATTCTCACATTTTGCCTTCTCAGTTGAAATCTCACCGAGATGAAGCATGCCTTTCATCCTTTCGGGTCGATATTTAAAGAACCAATTCAAAGCTGTTGGAGTTGGAGCATTGGACGAGATACCTAGATGCATGTTCCACCATTCTGCGTTCTGACTTCAGTTTACGATGGGGCACTTTAGTAGTACACCTTTTCAGTGGCTCGAAATACCACCACCTTCCGTTACGTTGGGTGTCTTTAGCAGAGTCCACACCGTTGCGAGCATTCAAGTTGGGTTTCCAGTCTGAGGGTACGCTGAGTAAGCAATGTAAATAGTTATCCTATATATATCAGTATGTGAATTATAAACTTACGTAGTTTCTCCAATGACTGAATATTCGACATATTTTGAATTTGTATAAGGTAGATCATATTACATTAATGATTTTTTGGACGGTGCTGAATGTAAATTTTGGGAAATGAATTTCTAAATACGTTATCAATGATCGATGTTTAATAGTTATCTTTTTTCTCCAGTATAATTTTTACCGGTATTGCTTTAGAGTGTACAGCTGATATCGGTGACCAAATATGATTATATTTTGTGGTTCCAGATAACGATATCAAGGCGGTTGTGCTTGATTTGTAAGCTGATATTATTTCAAGCTTCGCCAATATTCTTGTGGTCGATCAGATTTGGTCTGTCCATCTTTTTATCGGTTATTGTTATAGCTAGCTTTCTTATTTTATTCCATATTGTTTCAGCTAGTGCCACTTTATATAGGACGTAGTAGTTTGTGAACATTCTCTCATAGAAGTAGATTACAATAACTAACCTGATACTCTCAGTTTTTGATTTTTATGAGTTACATTTACTTAATTCATAAAATGTGTCTGAGATACGCTATTAAAACTTATTATTTTTTTAGACTGTTAATCACTATAAGGAGACATTGCCAGAAACGTTAGAGTGAGAAAATGGTTATTTTTTTGTGTTTCTCCTTGTTATTTTCATTATAAATTCAAATCCACCATGGTCAATGTTACCCTTCAACCTTTCAAAATCGATAAATAAAATAACAGTTCAGCGGAGTGAATTGGCAGATTTCAGGACGTCAGACGAAGAAGTATATGGTTTCATTCGGCTTGTATGCTGGCGGTATACTTACAATAGTATTAGTACCAAGCTATGACGGTTCTTGTATTATACTCGGGCTACATCGTTGGAATTCAGAGGGGACAATTTTCGATGTCTGTTAAAAAGAGACCCTGTGCAGACTTGCAACGCAGATAGGAAATTTAAGGCAGAAGATTCGTGGTGCTACGACAAATGTTGAGTCATGGAACGTACTTTTCAGAGTGGAACAGTTTTTAAGATTCCACATCTATGTAAATAGATTTGAATCACTAACTGAATACAATAATGCATTTTGTTCGATAATTACTCCTTCAGCAAATTCATTGCAACGTAGTAAATCTTAAGAAAATGAAGTTAATAGCCACGACTCCAAAACATTCATTCCGAAATTTCTTGTTGGCTAAGTATCTTCCTCTCGCATATGTATTTTAGGAGGGATTTCTTGCTTTGTTGGTGCACACACACACACACACACACACACACACACACACATGATGCATCATACAAGACCATCACATAACACCGACTCAAAAAGAAGCAATTGCAGCAGCTAAGACAGGAGTGTCGAATAAAATTAAGGAACTTCAGAGGATTTGGTGGCAACGAAAATCATTGGAACTTCAGGGCTACGCAGATGCAATTGATCTCAGAAATTTCTATGCTCTAGCAAAACAACTATTTTGACCAGTACAAACATCAACTAGATACCTTCAAGTAGCTGACAACTTAAACATCCTGACCAATCCACAACACGCTGGAAAGAACATTTTTCCCACCCTCCTCAACAGAAACTCTAACACAGCTGAGGACTTTTCAATCTTAATAGACTTCCATCAAACGTCTTATATATACGCAACGCATCTAAGAACGTCAATATGCTAGCGACAACGCTGTCATTAAAAGAACAACTTGTGAACAACTTTGCTATGACCTACCATCGATTTGGCCTTACAGTAAACACCAAGTAAACCAAGATGCTTGCACAGTCACCTTTGAGAGAGTATTCTCCACCACGTCAGAGCAGCTTAACAGCAAATACTCGTAGTATGTACGTTAAGTATATGTGGTTGATAATGTTATCGCACTAGTGCTGCTTCTATTTCATATTTGAATTTATTCTTACGCATGCATTATCCGGGCATACGCGCACGTGGTTTTGCATGCCACGATCATATAAATTATGAACAGGTGAAGTGATTCATCTCTGATCATGGCCGGGAACGTTATGCTGATACGCCACAAAAAGGGCGACACATCGTAGTCCATCACTCCTAAAATGGATTGAGATAACTCACTTATCTTACCTCGACACTTTGAGAGAGTATTCACTACCATGCCATTAGCAGCCTACCGGCAAATACACTGGTCTTTTATGTAAAGTATATGAGGTTGATAACGTTAGTAACTCTCGTGCAGCTTCTATTTCATATTTGAATATACATATGTGTGTGTATGTGTGTATGCATATATATGTATATTTGAAAGATGAATAGAAATTTGCTTTTCTGCTAATTAGATGTTTATAAGTCATTAATTGCTTACCTAATAACTTATAAAACATCTAATTATTAAAGAAAAATTATCTGAAAAACCAGTTCCAGTCATTTTTTCGAATATATATTTCTGTACCAAGGAACTCCTATTTCTTATTATATACATATATATACATGATGGGTGTAACAGCAAAACAAGAATGATATGCAAAAGTACAAAAATATGGTAGTGCTGCTGCTACATGAGCGCAGCTGCATGGCTGGAATAAATAAAAGAATAAAATGAAAGAATATATATACTTATACATGTCTATGTGTGTGTTTATATATATATATATATATGTGTGTGTGTATATGTATGTATGCATATATGTATGTATGTATACGACAGAGAGAGAGAGAGAGAGAGAGAGAGAGAGAGAGAGAGAGAGAGAGAGAGAGAGAGAGAGAAAAGTAACTGTTTTGCAGTTTTATATGTTTTCATATTTCGTGTATTAGAAAGCGCGAAATTAATCTAAATACTAATAAAACATTGAAAACATGCCTAATGTATAGAAATGTTATTTGAATGTTTTTCATTGTTCATAATAAAAATCTTATGTCATGCTTTCCCGTAAATTTCATATTTGTTGCGAATAAAAAATGTTTTGTGATGTCGCTCCTCTTCACATATAAAATAAATTTCGGCACCTTGTAATACGTATTTGTTTAAACTACAAAATAACTGCAATATAATATACATTTTCTTCCACACACCCACTGACACAGGCAGGCACAAACACATATTGGATATTGAATTGAGTATTAAATATTGAACTTTACATTTGAATTGGATACAAAGAAAATCGAGTGTATTTTATCAACTATAAAAATTCATATTCACATCATATACAAAATATCTCTTTCATTTATAAAGCTGATACTTCTAAAACACATTTATTTCCACAGAAACAGACGCACAAGCGCTCTCTCTCACACATATATATTGAATGTAAATAACTTTTAAATAACCATTATTGTAAAATACATTATTTTCAAAATTTTCATTCAGAATTCATCACTCTTGTATAAGTATGCATATATGTATCTGAATATAAATATAAATATGATAATATATATATATATATA
>NC_068990.1:74329862-74331201 GCF_001194135.2 Octopus bimaculoides
ATATATATATATATATATATATATATAGTCTCAACAAACTGGAGGCGTTACGCGGTGGTCAATACCTATGAAAGTATACTGAGTGGTGGTTGTACCGAAATACATGAACTTCACTTGCATATGTATGTATTATGTATGTATGTATGTATGTATGTATGTATGTATGTATGTGTGTGTGTGTGTGTGTATTTTTTGTGCGTGCGCGTATGTGTGTGCATGTGTGTGTATGTATAAAATTATAATTATCATTTAAATAGAACACGAAACTATAGAATGTAATACAAATTTGAAATATATATATATTATACGGAATCCAGAACGATATAATAAAATAACCTAATCTAAGTATACAAAAAAATCAAATCAGTACATATATATTAAAAAATAATATGCATGTAACTCTGACGTATATGCTTTGTACTCTGACGTATATATTTGTGTGTATATATTCATACAAATTTATATTTTCTTCATTTGAGTATAAACTAGGATTTGTACTCACTCATACATACACAAGTTAGACTGTGATTATCGCACATTGAAATGAAGTTAAAATATATCATACTACAAAACAGGACTCAATACTTATTAGATTTTAGGATAAGTAATATGTGTTTGCGTGTGTATGTGTGCGTGTATATGTATGTATATATCTATATATATATGTGTGTGCGTATTAGGTAAAAGGCTCCCTCCGGTCATGAACGACCATGGATTTGTTCCTAGAATGTTACCCTCTGAGGCACAAGTCCAGTGAAGGTTGTTTAAGGTAGACTAGCAGTTGCCCATGCATACCAGCCTGCCCATTCCAAGCCACTGATGTTATCCAAAGGAAAGGTAAAGGCCGATACAGCTTGGCACCAGTGACGTCACAACATATTTCTACAGCTGAGTTAACTGAAGGAACGTGAAATAAAGTGTCATGCTCAAGAACACAACACAGCAAGTCTGGGAATGGAACTCATTGTGGCTTCATGATTGTGAGTCCGACGCTCTAACCACTGAGCCATGCGCTAAATATATGTGTATGCGTGTGTCTGTTTGTGTATATATCTTTATATATATATTATTTTATTCTTTTATCTATTTCAGTCATTTAAATGCGACCATGCTGGAGCACCGGCATTAGCCGAACAAATCAACCCCAAGACTTATTTTTTGTAAGACTAGTACTTATTCTATCGTTTCTCTTTTGCGGAACTGCTATTTTACGGGAACATAAACACAGCAGTATCGGTTGCCAAGCGATGGTGGGAGGACAAACACAGACACACAGATACACACACACACACACACACACACACACACACACACACACACACACACACACACACACACA
>NC_068990.1:74331426-74333903 GCF_001194135.2 Octopus bimaculoides
ATATATATATATATATATATATATATATATACATAGTAATTCCCCAAAAACGAAGAACAAGCATAACATGCAAAGTATTAGTAGACGCTCAGGGAAGGAAAGAAAGGTGCTTTTACGTTTCGAGGAAAGATCTTCGTCAGAAACAGGAGACGGAGGAAAGTCCCAGAGAAACGGAAGACAGAGGAAAACAAATCGTCAACGATCCACATCTGGTTACATTTTGAAAAGCTCTAGCAAGACTGTACAGCTCAGAAACTAACCACTGGTTGTGCGGAGATTGTTGAAAAATATCTTTAAAAATTTTGTGATATTATTAATAACGTTGAAGTTTATGTAACTATGTATAAATATATCATAAACATTCATCATGTTTGATTATCATAATGCAGAGTAGCGGAATGTGAATTTTTGTGAGAGGAAGACTTAATGCATACTGATATCAAAAGTTGAACATGAAAGGTGCATAATAAATTGAACACTGAAGCACTTAGACTTAAAGGGCCCTAAAGATAAATTTCATTAAAAATAAACAGTTTGTTGTTTATGTATCAGGAGAAAAGATTATGAATAAAATTTTATAAAAATGTCGAAGAAAGAATGCCAAATGGATATCACTTTAACCTATATTGTGAATAAATTGTGATGAATGAATGAAATAATGAAGAAAGAATATATTTATCGATAAAAATGAAGATATTATTCTTGCGATAGGTTAATATATTATAAAACAAGTCTTCTCCTATGGACATAAAGAAATTAACTTACTGTGTTTACATGAAATTATTTCTTTGTACATAGGCATAAATATCTTCTTTACCATACAAAGCTGACAAAAGTTTTTAGATTATTAATGGATAGCGGAATTTTGAACCTGTCAGGAGATAATATATGATATGTTATTATGTTTTAATGCCTAGAAGCTATACCATTCTACAGCTTCATACAAATGGTTTTTTTCTCAGAGCTTCGTCATCCATTGTGTTAGTCACATGCATCTGATATTCCCATGTCGATGCACTCTCTGCTTTTCGCTAATCACTGAGATACTGTCTTATTTTTTTTTCAGGTCTAATGTTAGTTAGATAGGATATTATAGAACTACCTACAGACACGCAACATTCCATGTTCCCTGTAACTATGTACACCGCCATATTCGTTTTTCAAACGGCTTCTAATTCTCCCAGATTTTAGAAATATAATTTTTATCTGACAACTTCATATTTGTTTCTCTGTGGCACAGTTAAATGGATGAGTAAAATCTATTTTTCCATATCAAGCTATATAAATAACATTAGACATTGCTTTTCTATTGTATTGCCGTTTGCGAGAGTGAATACACTCTTCTTATAATTTATTTAATTAAGGTATCGGAAGCATGGCTTTCCCTTAAGTGAGATACTGTAATATCTTCTGTTATCTTGTGGAAAATAAGCAAGTTCATCGGGATCAAACTCCTGCTAATATTGATGATGGAGCATTACTATATCTGTACCTTAGTAAATATGCTAAAATTATGGATAGGCAACCAAGAATATTTTCCTTGGATTCACAAGCTGTTAGAACAGGCAGGTTGAAGGACCAGATAGATATTTTTCATTTACTGATGCAGTTATTGTTGCTGCTGTTCACTTCTATCCCTTAGCCCTGACCGTGTCTTAACTGGATGTGGAATCTACAATGTGTAGATTCCATATCCAAGAGATGTTAATCCAGCCTCAAAAGGGAAAATTAAATAAGAATGGAAGTACATCATACATCAATCCGAAGAGTAATCAAAAACAGTGAAATATTACAATATTATTATATTAATGACGCTCACCTTTCCCCAATATTAGCTAGGCACATTAGATCAATGCCCTCAAATCTTTTTGTCATAGCACAAATACTTTAGTCTGTTACATTTCTCTGGTTACAATATCACACTTGCCCTCGTTATTCTGTCGGTATCTACCTACCTACTAACCTACCTACCTAGCTACCTAGCTACCTACCTACCTACCTACCTGCCTACCTACCTACCTAACTACCTACCTACCTACCTACCTACCTGTCAGCACACATACATACATACATACATACATACATACATACAAACACATAGACTAGTAGAAAATCAGGGTGAGATAGATAGATAGATAGATAGATAGATAGATAGATAGATAGATTGATAGATAGATAGACAGACAGACTGATAGATAAGTAGAGAGATAGGGGCGAGGTAAAGAGAGATTCAATGAAGAATTTGAAACATATATCAAACTCATTGACAATATAATTGTTGACGTTAGTTAAAGGCAAACTTTGTAGGTATTAGGAAAGAACCTTATTTACCAACACACCCTTAGATATGAATGTGTTTATGTATGCATGTGTGTACATGTACGGATATATACACACACACACACACACACACACACACACACACACACACACACACACACACACACACACACATATATATATATGATGAAAGTAAA
>NC_068990.1:74333913-74335708 GCF_001194135.2 Octopus bimaculoides
GAGATGTATTGTAAGATACAGAAATAAATGTATTTCTGTATCTTATATATATATATATATATATATATATACGAAGAAATGTAGACAGATAAATTAAATTGATATTCAGACGGATAAACAGAAGGCTGCATGTTAGAAAGAGACATACATAGCCGAATAAGGGATAGTGTAGTGATATAATGTTTCTGATTTATGCACAAAGTCAGCAATGTTTAGATGAAACAGGTTAACCGATAATAGCGACCTCAGTACTTTGACTGATACTTTATTTTATTGACCCTGGACGGATGAAAAGCAACGTTGACTTTGGAGTGATTTGAACTCAGAATGCAAAGAACTGGAAGAAGTACTGCAGAGCACTTTTTTCAGAGGCTGTAAGGATTTTGCGAAATCACCAACCTGATATAAGTTAATAAACTTTAAAAACAAATCAAAACAGAAATATAAATGGCGCCTGAACATCTTTGTTGCTTTCTTCCTTAAGGAAGTTGTAGGTTCCAGAAAGATCCAGTGGAGTATATTTAAAAATGGTAAATCTCCATCAGATTTAATGAATGATTGTGTTACAAAGAAATCTCATTGATAAATAAGATTATAAATAACAATTGAAGAATAAGATCAAACAACAAGGAAGCAAAAAAGAAAACTACTGAATAAAAATTAATAAAATAATACCAACAAGAATATATAAGTAAAACATATTCACAAATAAATAATGAAAATTCTGCTTAGAATATTCGCGTCAAGATTATCAACAACTGTTCAAAATACCAATGTTATTTGGTATAACGTCTCTGTATTTAGATGGAAGACATATTTGCAGATTATGCCTAGAATTTATAATCAAGTTTAGCGTAGTAGAAAACTCAGCGTATAAATACAAATATTATTTACATGTATCAGGCAAATCTTGATAAAGTATGATTGATTTAAGGGAAGACTTATTATTGTTGTAAACTTTGAATAGTCTTTGATAATGAAGGATAACACCCAAACAAAAGAAAATGTAGTTTCTTCGTTTGTGTTCATATATATATATATATATATATATATATATATATATATATATATATATATATATATATATATATATATATATATACACACATATGTACGTGTGTATGTGTATGGGTGTGTATATTGTATTATCGTCGTTATCCCTGTCGTCGACTTCATCATCATAATCTTTATTACCACCACTAACACCGCTGTTATATCTTGAAGAAAGCCTAAATGCTTGCAGCCGTAAAAAAAAGTTACGTTTCCAGAATGTATTTACTGTTTTGACCCAATGTTTTATATTATCTTTCGTTGAAGTTGTGATTTTTTTTAAATTTCTTTTTTTTGTTATACACAAGATCTCTCAAGTTCTCTCTTTGTCTGTGTGTCTATCTGTCTCTACCCGCCTATCTCTCTCTCTCTCTCTCTCTCTTCCTCTCGATTCTACAGAATAGCTGAAGAGCTAGAATGTCTTGCTATCTTTTTTACGAGTGTCTTTTGCATGGTTTGTTTTGTTTCTATTTTTCATGGACAAACAAATTTTTTTTATTTCGCTATTTTCACTTTTACAAGTTATTCTCAAAATGACTGAAGCTTTCAAGAGTTTATGTTCTTTATTGTCACCTTTCCTGCAGATGATGTCATTATTATTCATATACTCTTTTACTTGTTTCAGTCATTTTGAGTGCGGCCATACTGAAGCACCGCCTTTAGTCGAGCGAATCGACCCCAGGACTTATTCTTTGTAAGCATAGTACTTATTCTATCGGTCTTTATTCCGAACCGCTAATTTACG
>NC_068990.1:74335986-74337999 GCF_001194135.2 Octopus bimaculoides
TCATCATTTAGGAGCCGATAAATTAAGTACCAGTTGTGTACTGGGGTCGATCTAATCGACTGCCACCCACTTCCCCAAAATTTCGGGCCTTCCGCCTAGAGTAGAAAAGGATCCTTAGAGAAGTTTAAGATGGCGAGCTGGCAGAATCGTTAGCACACCGGGCGAAATGCTTAGCTGTATTTCGTCTGTCTTTACGTTCTGAGTTCAAATTCCGCCGAGGTCGACTTTGCCTTTCATCATTTAGGAGCCGATAAATTAAGTACCAGTTGTGTACTGGGGTCGATCTAATCGACTGCCACCCACTTCCCCAAAATTTCGGGCCTTCCGCCTAGAGTAGAAAAGGATCCTTAGAGAAGTTTAAGATGGCGAGCTGGCAGAATCTTTAGCACGCCGGGCAAAACGCGTAGCAGCATTTCTTCGGTTTTTATGTTCTGAGTTCAAATTCCGCTGAGGCGGACTTTGGCTTTCATCATTCCGAGGTCGATTAAATAAGTACCAGTTGAGCATCGGTGTCGATGTAATCGAATTAGTTCCTACCCTGCAATTGCAAGCCTTGGGCCAAAATTTGAAACTAATATTTAGAGAAGTGTGCGGTAGCCACAGAGGAAACGTCTTTAATTACGAGTCTGCTCAGCCTTTCCCGGCCTGGCGACCAAAAACAACTGCAATAACATAGCAAGTACGACCACAATTACTACACACGTCAAAACGAAAACTAACGCCATGCGAATTGTGGCAACTTCATACAATATTATAATTGCCACCACTGAATATTCACCAAACTGCTGCTGCTGCTGCTACTACTACTACTACTACTACTACTACTACTACTACTACTACTACTACTACTATTGCCATGACTATTAAAAGTATCACAGTGAATACTGTATCAATTATAAACCTTTAAAACTACTACTCTGTCAACATCGTTACTACTATCAACATTAGGAGGAAAGCAAAAACACAGAAACAAAAGTTGCCAACTTCCTAATGAGATTCTTTCTTTACAGTAATACATTTATGCATACATACGTTATTTGTGTATAAGTTTACAGACATGCACACACTAATGAATGTCTACACACACACACACACACACACACACACACACACACATAGTACATACCCATTATTTGTATAACGCATGTGTTTATATAGCACATATATGTATATATATATATGTGTGTGTGTGTGTGTGTATATATATATACATATATCTGTGTACACACACGCACACACACACACACACATACATACGCACACACATATATATATATACGTATGCATGTATGTACGTATGACATTAGGTAGAAAGTAAAATCCCTGCTCAAACATTCGTACTCTTCCGTGATACAGTAAGAATTTTTAGTGTGTCTGTGTGTGTGTGTGTGTTTGTGTATATGTGAGAGAGAGAGAGAGAGAGAGAGAGAGAGAGAGAGAGGATGTGTGTGTGTGTCAGAGAGAGAGAAAGAAAGAAAGCGATGGGCAGAGAGAAGAGGGTAGGTAAAGGATGAGGGAAGGAATCACGAACAGATGAGGTGGGTGAGGACAATGGGGTAGAGCAGGAAGCAGAAATTGGAAGAGATACACTGAGAGTAGAGAGCTGTCAAACACAGACGGCTTATGTGTTCCAGAAGTCTATAATGTCTCCTTAATGTTGGCGAAGATCAGCAAGGAAGAAGATTCTATTGAAACAACGACATGGGAATTGAGTGGTCATCTCTCGGCAGTAGACAGTTGGAATTTAAAATAAGGGAAAGTTTCTATTGTAAATTCTGAACACCGAACAATGTAGCTGACAGTTCTGTCTTCGTCTGTTTGCATTTCCCCCAGATACTTTTGATCAATAGATTACAATCAACAACGCAAAGTTAAACAGTTTTCTGTGTCACAGGACACCTAATAAAGAATTATATAACTCAGGATTTAAACATCTTCAGTCCATTAAAAAGTCATTATTGTATATGTATATATATATGTATATGTATATGTACTTACTGTGGATTAGTTTAG
>NC_068990.1:74338076-74340228 GCF_001194135.2 Octopus bimaculoides
ATTTAAACATCTTCAGTCCATTAAAAAGTCATTATTGTATATGTATATATATATGTATATGTATATGTACTTACTGTGGATTAGTTTAGTTTTTATTACATGGTTATAGACACCCGACCAATTTCACTTAATCGTAACTGTATAGTCTTCGCTCCTCTTTGTTGTTTAGCTCTTCGAAGCTCTGATCGAGTTGAGATTCCAACCGTGATCAACTGTTCTCTTATCTTTCAGTAAGTGGTTTTCTACGATGACTGCACGAAATAGTGTGCCCGTTTGTAGGCTTCTACGGTGTGGTCTGAGGGATATTTGAAGGTTTAAAAAAAAATTGTTTTTTAATTGGTCGAAGGACCATATTGACGCTTTTCATTTGCTGACGCTGTTATTGCTGCTGTTGTTTGCTTTTGTCCTTCAGCTTTGATCGTGTTGATCTAGATTAAAGATATTCCACCCGAAATCATACTAAAGTTTACTTTTCAGTGTGATACGTTTATTTAAGAATGCAATATCAAATGGGTCTTTCTTCGCTTGTAAGACTAAAGGATTTCTCTTGAGCAAAATTTAGCTGTTATCTATGGCAAGTCAGTGAAGGCGCGTAGTTGGAGTGTTCAGCTCGCGATCGTAAGGTCATGAATTTGATTTACAGTGGCACATTGTGTCCTTGAGCAAGACATTTTATATCACGTTGCTCCAGTCTCCAGCTGGCAAAAATGAGTTGAACTTGTAATTCAAAGAGCTAGCCTTGATACATTCTGTGTGTCATGCTGAATCTCCCTGAGAATGACGTTAAGTGTACGCGTGCCTATGGAGTGCTCAGCCACGTTCACGTTAAGTTTATATGCAGGCTGTTCCATTAATCGAATCAACTGGAACACACGCCATCGTATCCGACGGAGTACCCAGCCATAGCAAGTCAAGCAACCGCGTAGAGGCTGCTTCACTTATTCTTGTAACTGTGTTTATTAGCTTTATTTCATCTACAACCGAACAAATTTATGTCAAAGGCATCTCATGCCCATGTCAATTTTTTTAAAGATGTAGTGTATTCAGGGTTGTATAATTTAAAGACTTCTTTCTTTCTAAATATAGGGTGAGACTTCAGTGAGATTTACTTAGTATTTCCAGCAAATAGAGTGATTCCGTTGACGTGCCCTCTGTATATGTTAGTGTTAGCTGTGGTATTAAATGTAATAAGGATCAATGCGCCTTGCAATACTTGTTCCACCTCTTTATGTGAGCGTGCAGTAAATAGTTAATTTTAAAATGTAGAAAAAACAAAGAAAAAACACAACAATGTGAGGACCAGTGGCGACTCGTGTATAGGAACTGCGGAACTGCAGTACCCCCTATTTCCACTCGATGTTATCGATAACATTCAATATAATGAGTCCTTTTTTCATTAATTCTTTCTTTATACTTGTACATTATATATAATCTTTAACTTAATGTCCATAGTCATCTCCTAGTTTATGAAAAAAAGACAAAAGTCCTTGTATAGGACTGTGTGCTCCACAGTTCCAGCGACGAGGTGTTTGGCTGTTGTGTGCATGCTCACATGTCCGAGATAGGAAGCTTCGTGCTAGGGAGAGAGAGCACTGAGTGAACGACTGTGCCGGATGAAAGGTATTGTTTCTTTTTGACACCGCGTGTGTTGTGCTTAAAAACGTGTTTATATTCGCGAATGTGATAAAGTGTAGAATTAGATTATTATCCTGCTTCCAGCTTTAGTGTTGCTGTCAGGATTTGAAAATAGGGCACATATCCCCCATCCGCATATTTTCTGATTTAGGGGGGATTTTTGAAAAACAAGGGGGAATTCGCAGTGGTGCTCAGTGAGGAAACTATGCACATTTCTCGGCAGTAGCTAAAACACGAACCGATCAATTTCATATATAAATTTTCTTTTTATATGTTTGTTTCCTTTTACACAATATTAAAACAACGGCTAAGATTTTCTGAAGCAACACCTCCACTCATTATATCTACGAACCGGCATTGGTAAGGACGTAGCAGAGGCAAAGTATTAATAAGACGCTCAGAGAAGGAAAAGAATAGTTGTTTTGTGTTTCGAGCATAGCTCTTCTTTGGAAACAATAAACAGAAAACAGAAAAATCGCCAACAATATATATATATATATATATATATATATATATA
>NC_068990.1:74341526-74347057 GCF_001194135.2 Octopus bimaculoides
TATATATATATATATATATATATATATATATATATATATATAATGAAAATAACGAATTTATTTCGGAACCTTCTATTGCACAATGTAAGTTTAATGGCTCAGTAGTGGATATAGTGTTACTCAGATGCAGAAACGAGTTGCAATGTTACTGCTACCAAGCTGTATCGGCCTTTGCCTTTCCATTGGACAACATCAGTGTTGTGGAGTGGGGAGACTAGTATACATGGGCGACTGCTGGTCTTCCACAAAACAACCTTACCGAGACTTGTGTGCAGGATGGGAACTTTCTAGGTGAAATCCCATGATCATCTATGACTGAAGGGGGTTTTTACCCTTCTTAACCCTTTTGAATTTAATGCAGAAGCTAAGATATTATTTATGTTTAAATTGACATACCTGTGTTGCAATAAAACCAAGGCGCGAAAACTGTTAATGCTCGTGTACTTTCAGCTGAATACTTTAACAGAAAATTGCAAAAAATAGTTTAGTGTATTCCTATAGTGTGCATATAGAAAGATATGAAAGAAAGGCTTTCTAATTACAAACTCACTGAAATCCTTCAATCATCAATAAATAGGAAGCCATATATTCTAAGTGATAAGAAATTATACAAACATATAAAAAGCAAAATGAATCCCAACCAACAGGCTGGTTGATGAAATCATTTTAACTGAATTAAGACAATGAGCCAATGAGGTAATATTCGTTCTTTTTATAACTTACTAAAAAAAAAACATGTAACTTGGTAATATTGGTTTCAAATTTTGGTATGGGTCTAGCATATTCGAAGAAAGGGTTAAGTCGATTACATCGACCCAATATTCAGCTGGTACTTACTTTAGCGATTCCGAAAGGCAAAAATTGACTCCTCTAGAATTTGAACTCAGAACGTTTAGACGAATGAAGTGCCACTAAACATTTTGCGTTTACGATTCTTCCAGCTTGTCATCTTAACCCATCCTCATATCAGTAACATATAAGCGGGTAAGTAAAACCAACGAGCTTGCAGGATCTTTAGCGGCGTTTCTTCTGTGGTGGTTGACTTAGCCTATCATCGATAAAAATAAGCACTTGTTAAACTCTGGGATCAATGTAATCGACCAAAAATTGCCGGCCTTCAGTCAACACTTGAAATCAATATTGACAAAAATTGGAATGAAAACATCGAATTGTTAACCCTTTAGCATTCAGAATGCTTTATCAAATGTACTGCTTATTTATTCATTTTGTTTTGAATTAATCACGCATTATCTTGTATCTTCAAGATTTCCATGGTGTGTTTCTATATTCTGAGAATGATATTATAGCTTAGGTATGAGAGGTTGGGTCTGGTCAGTTTTAACATAAAAAGGTAAAATCTTTGGGCTGGATGCTAAGTGGTTTACTTGAGGTCCTTTGCGCTTTGAATTCCGAGTTCCAATCTCATCGCGGTCGACTTCTGATAGGACAATAAAATCAATGTCAGTCAAGTACTAGAGTCGACATAATCAGAAGACACTCATAATAGAATTGAAATCACATTCCAGTAGCCGCTAACAATATTTCCAAATAATGCATTAGCCCCAACAAAAGTTTTACATCATATAACATCGATTACACTGACATCCACAAAATGGATTATATTTAAATTATGTAGTTTTGTGTAATGTATACATGACATGATAAACTTTTCATTTAGTGAACCTTTCAACAACCGAGTTTTCTTCTAATAAGCAAACATCAGCAAGACAATTTTTATTAATGTCTTCTGTAGATTAAATGGAAAACTTGTCTGGCCTTTCTAAGCTGGATTAATGTCTCAAATTGTCATCAAGCGGTTTTAATGTGTCATTAGAGGTGTGGTGACTAATGCAAGCAAAATATTATTACTGAATAATTCCATTTCTTTGGTTTCAGTTGCCTTGCTATAATAATTTTTGCTGTTGTTATTATTAAAGCGATGAGCTGACAGAATCGTTACCGCGCAGGGCAAAATGCTTATCAGCATTTCGCCCGTCTTTACATTCTGAGATCAAATTCTGTCGAGGTCGACCTTGCTTTTCATCCTTTCGCGGTCGATAAAATATGTATTGGTTGAGGGCTGGAGTCAACAGATCTTTCCACAGAGACATTTCACTCCCAATATCATTCCAGTTAAAGGCGATTGGGGCAGTCCGTGTCCGTAAATTATTATTATTATTATCTAAGACGTTGCACAGCATCCAATATCGTAATGTTGTTCATTGAAGATATTGTGTCTACCGGGTATTTGTACTGTCTGTCAAGTCACGACAAGGACCTCGGACAGACAGTACTTTATGCCATGTGCGTACAGTTCCAATTAAAGCCGATTTTTGCAATACACCTAGATTGTAGGGTATTTCTAGGTGTTATTTCAGGTTGGGTTGCATTGAACCCTATGCTCCAATGACAATAGGGACAACCTTTATGTTTGACACTCGTCGCTGCCACATCTTGGCAATCTCAATTCTCAGATCTCCAAGTCCTTTTTTGATAAATCCGTCTGCATTCACAGCATACTGTAACAGGTCTTGTTTGCTGTTTACCAAATATTCTGTTATGCTTCTTGATTGACTTCCGTACGCTAATCAGCCTACGTCCTCATTTACACCTCTTCATGTACAGCCAGTGTAAGTTCGCCTTAGGGTGGAGGGCACCATGCATTGTCATTGCCTTTCGGGTAGTGCGAACGAGTTGGTTAATCTCCGCTTGTGTCCATTTCATGATGGGTGCACTATAGCGGACTACAGCAAAGCCCATATGTTGATGGTAGTCAAGTCACAAAGTTCCTTGAAAACAGTTTTGATTTCAAGAGAAGTTTGAGGCGCTTCAAATATACAGTGATGACCTTGTCTTTCATTTTCTGTGTAAGATATTGTCCAGCTCCCGGATCTCAAGGTACTTGAACCCATTATCATCCGAGTTTTCCATTCTCTCTCCGTCTGACAATTCTATGCCCCTACAATCTGCTCTTTATCCCCGTTTCAAACTTAGCACCGCACATTTCGAGATACCGAATTCCATCCCGGTGTCAGACAGCCTCTCCATTTCAGGCTCTCTTTTTGCTAACAGTTTTAAATCATCCATGAAGCCAAGGTGGTTGAGACGAAGTTCATTCTTTTTCAGTCTATCGAGCGCGTTGACTTTGCGTAGGACTACAATAAGTGGGATCAAAGCTATAACTAATAAAAAAGGTGAACAAAAGTCTCCTTGGAAAATACCTCTGTTTCCTCTGCTTCAGGAGGTATATTAGCTTCTGTATCTCCTCCTAAGCTCTACCTCTGCTTATTTGAGAATATATGTAGCCCAGTATACCCATCATTACTACCCGTCTGATAAGGGTAAACCAAACACATGTATCACGACCATATGTGCGTGACATGGGGATCTCATATCAACATAAACAGCGCATGACTTTGCCGGTGGAGCCCAGTTAGAATTTTCTTCAGGTCGAGTACCCCATCCCGCTCAAGAAGTCCCTGAATAAGGGATGTTTCAGGATATTGTACGAAACTCCCATGTTTCCAAAGGTGAATTATCCAAACTCCAAACAATTCCTCTTAACGCATGGCTATGATACTTCCCCACTACTTCTGCTCGTGATAGGAGATGCACATATCGTCAGCCACTAAGGTACATACTCAACGGATTAAGGTCAAGCAACTGACAAACAAATCTGTGGTGCTGAGCAGAATATTTGCTGTAGCCCATCATTTATACGAAGACAAGACACTGTACATGATAATACTCTCAATCAGAAGCCATGAGAGCCACTGCCTGGTACTGCATCAGGGCATTATTATTATTATTATCATTATTATTATTATTATTATTATTATCATTATTATTATTATTATTATTATTATTATTATTATTATTGTTGTTGTTGATGTTGTTGTTCTTGTTGCTGCTGTTGTTGTTGTTGTTGTTGTTGTTGTTGTTGTTGTTGTTATTATAATAATTATTATTATTATCTCCGCCTTATAGAAGGAGGAAATATTGTTTTCAGAAGGGGTTTGTTTGTCCTTGGACAAAATATCTCAAGAACCCCTGGATGGATTCGGATGAAACTTTCAGGGGTGTTTAGGATCGTGGCTGGCACGAACTGATTAAATTTGGGGATCGATCTGGTACCGGACAAGGATTATGTATTATATTTCCTTTTTCTTTTACTTCATTTTTGAGAGCAGTGGGGTTCATTTTTAGTGCTCTCTGGCAGAAGCCGTAGTACGCCGAGCAAAGTGCTTAGCGAATTTCGTCTATCTTTATGTTCTGAGTTGAAATTCCGCCGAGGTCGACTTTGCCTTTCGTCCTTTCAGAGTCGGTAAATTAAGTACCAGTTGCGTATTGGGGTCGATGTAATCGACTGGCCCACTCCCCCAAAATTTCGGGCCTTGTGCCTAGAGTTGAAAAGATTATTATTATTATTGTTGTTGTTGTTATAGACGTCGCACAGTATACTATATCATGAGGTTATTGATTGACAATAATATGACTACAGGTGGTTTGTACTGTTTGTCAAGTCACAACAAGCACCTCAGACGTTATTACCATCCGCTTTGGCGAAGGCGGAGATATTGTTTTCAGTCGCGTCTGGTTGTTTGTCCGTGGACAAGATATCTCAAGAACCGCTTCAAGGATTGGGATGAAACTTTCAGGGATGTTTGGCGTTTTAGTCACGACGCCAAATTATACATTTCAATAATTGGTCAGTTAATGATATTGAAACTGTAAGTCACGAGTGGTATGGCTTAAGTATTGATCGCTTCGATCCTGTTTCTTGCATTCATCTCTGTCTTGAGCATTGCCTTTACCCTGCGATAACATTCTTTTATCATCCTTTCCCTCATCACTGAATGTTTGATTCTCTCACCTTCAAATACCCCTAGGTATTTGTAGCACTCCGCTGGTTCTAATGCTTTTATGACATTCTGTTGGTCAAGGTGAACAGTGGATGTTTCTGCCATGTTTTCTTTGATAAAAGTACCTTTTGCACATTTATCCAGGCCAAATTGCATCCTGATGTCATCACTGAAGTGTTTAACAGTTGCTAGTAAGCCCTGTAGTTTTTGGTCATTTTTTGCCAAGAGCTTTAAATCATCCATGTAAATGAGATGATTTTATATTTTTATCAGACATTTTATAGCCATATTGTACATCATCGTGCAATTTCGAGAGACGTATTAAGGCTAGACAAAAGAAGAGTGGTGATAGACCCCTCAAAAATGCCACGCGAAATTCTTACATCTCCAGCATTGAGAAATTCAATGTCACTGTTCAAAGTCAGTGTTTTGCATTTGTACAAGTTGGATCCAAGTCTCACCCAGAGACCTCAAGAGACAACAAGTTAGAAGTTCATATAGGTGTTATGCCTAGGGTACCATATATTTGGATTTCTACAGTTTTGTTCAAGTGAATGTTTAAGAAACCATAAGAAAATTATGTGTTTGCTTTAAAATTTGAGATCACATAGACAGTATTTTACGTAGGATATGGGCAGTTCTCATGAGCACTATCTTTTGAACTTCAGC
>NC_068990.1:74347067-74350034 GCF_001194135.2 Octopus bimaculoides
GTTTGACTTTTGCTTTGCATTTGTACAAGTTGGATCCAAGTCTTACCCAGAGACCTCAAGAGACAACAAGTTAGAAGTTCATGTAGGTGTTATGACTACGGTACCATATATTTGGATTTGTACATAGTGTTGTTCTAGAGAATGTTTAAGAAACCATAAGAAAATTATGTGTTTGTTTTAAAATTTGAGATCACATAGACAGTATTTTACGTAGGATATGGGCAGTTCTCATGAGCACTATCTTTTGAACTTCAGCCGTTTTAGGGTTTCCTGGTATCTGAAATAGGTAGTAATCAGCCCGTTTCTCTGTCTTTCCCAGGGCACCTATGACAATAGGTATTGTTTTAGTCTTCAGGTACCAATACCTATTGTCATAGGTGCCCTAGGAATGACAGCGAAACGGGCTGATTTTTAAACATTATTATTATTATTATTATTATTATTATTATTATTATTATTATTATTATTATAACTATTGTTTTTGTTGTTGTTGTTGTTGTTGTTGTTGTTGTTTTACTTCTCAGAGCGCTGGATCTTGTTTGCTTTGGTACAATCTATGAGAGTGGACAGCAGCCTGCTGTCAGAGATCTCACAGGGTCTCTTTCCGCACGTTATAAGCTTTGATACTTGGTTGTTAATAATCGTGAGAGACATTCAACCTCCAAGTATCAATCTCAAAATCCTAGCTGTCCCCAGCAGCGCAATTCCGTAGGCTTGCTCTGCTCTCATATCAATTCCGATTTCTCTGACATATTTCTCAAACTTGGTTGTTAATAATCCCAGCGCCCCTACAGCTACTGGAATGACAGGCACTCTCCTCATAGTACACATTCTTGCAATTTCGTCTTTTAGTAGTCTGTACTTTTATCATTATCATCATCGTCATCATCATCATCATCATCATCATCATTATTATTATTAACATTATTGTCATCTATCGTTTGATAAATGTAGAATAGATAATCACCGCATAGGTGCTCGGGTTAGTTAAGTTTCTAAAAATTCAAAATCATAATCAGGGCCAAATAGTTCAACAGAACAAGAGTCTATCAAAAATGTATAGCCCAACCAGTTTATAAATAAATAAACAATGGACAAGCAAATATATATGACACGAAATTATCTATAAATGATGTTAAATAGGCATAAGCATAATTATATCTCGCCGAAGACCATTTTTCCATGTGATGGTCTTGAAAAATTGCTAAGATATTAAGATATTTTTATAAATATGATACCAATGATAGCCTTAATAGACAGGTACAGATGTTTTGCCAACATAATGTGACAGTCACATTTGCGGCGAATGCTACTGTTGTTTAACCCCAGAGGTCTTCGTTTCTAGCTGGCTATACGACACACGATCTGTGTCCCTATATTTTCGAACACACACACACACACGCATGTATGTGTTTATATACGCATATATGTATTTATATACGCATATGTGTATTTTATATACGCATATATACGTGTAAGTGTAAACATGTATATGTGTTCATGTATTCATACATACATGCATGCATACATACTGTGTGGCCGGGTGTAGATTTCTCAGATGGTACGTTGGCAAAATAGTCAGAGCGTCGGAAAATATGTCTTTCGGTATTTCTTGCACCAATTTACTTCCTGAGTTCAAATTCCAACGATGTTAAGTTATATTTTTTCCCACATACTTATATGCATACTGTATAACTTCGCATACACACACACACACACACACACACACATATATATATATATATATATATATATATATATATATGTATTACATGTTCTAGCTAGTCATTTACTGCAGCTTCAAAATTTTCAGTGGCAGGATGATGCAATAATGTATATTGCGCAAACAGGTATACATAGTGCTAAAATAATACACGCCAGAAAATTAGAAACCATTATCAAGAACTGCACAGGATACGTCGATAAAAGTGTCGAAGTGTAAATTTTCTCGTCAGAAGGAAGCATAATGCAAATTCAGAGGTACTAAACTGTACATTTAAGAACGAACTAACAGCAATATATATATATATATAACAAATTAAAAGGGTATAAATATATATATATATATATATATATATATATATATATATATATATATATATGTATGTATGTATGTATGTATGTATGTATGTATGTATGTATGTGTGTGTGTATGTATGTATGTATGTATGTATGCATGCATGTATGTATGCATGTATGTATGTATGCATGCATGTATGTATGCATGCATGTATGTATGTGTTTGTTTGTGTATGTATGTATGTACGTATACATACACACATATACATGTATATACATACACGCATATATGCGTATATAAATACACACACATATGCGTGTGTGTGTGTTCGAAAATATAGGGACACAGATCATGTGTCGTATAGCCAGATTCAGAGATATTTCTCTTCGTCGGAACAGAATAATTCTTTGGCTGAGATGGCGCTGCTAAACACTCGTTCGAAAACATATATAAATTTCTAAGTGGCTCACAGTCACTAAAATAGAAACATTGTTGTTTTTAAATCTCTCAACGAGAGATATTCAGTAGCAGCACTTTAAAGTAACGATTTTTTTGCCAACCTAATGTGGGCGAATGCTACTGCTATTTAGCTCCAGAAGACAGCGTCTCCAGCTGGCTTTACTATGCACGATCTGTGTACTTATATTTTCAAACACTGGAGGTTAGCACCTCCACCAAGTACAAATCAGTATCTGCGGACCTTTATTCTGTGCTGACGAAGCGAAATAACCCTGAAACCATACGGTCCATAGATACTGCTTTATGCTGGGTGGGGATGCTAACCTTCCCTGTCTCCTGGTGCTAAACAACGGTAGCATTCGCCCCAAAATGGTACTGCCACATTAGGTTGGCAAAAATCCATTACTTTATATATACATATATATACATATATAAATTAATTTGCGAAGGTGTCATTTTATATATACATATAAATATATATATATATA
>NC_068990.1:74350391-74358936 GCF_001194135.2 Octopus bimaculoides
ATATATATATATATATATATATATATATACACACTCATACAATTCACGGCATACGTATATAGAAAAATACATACATTCTTACAATACACACAGACACACACACACACATATATATATATATTCAAACCGAGGCATAGACGAAACACAATTTCTTGTGCGTGATTGGTTAGCTTTGGTAAGAGCAGCATATATTCAATTGCATTTGCTTCTTCTCGAGACCCACATTTTAAGAGGAACATGAATAATTGATAACTTGATTGTGTATGCATGACATAGGGAAGATATTTTATTACTAAGTACTTAGAATCTATGAAATATCCAAAGGTTGTAGGTTATGATTAATGCTAAGAAATGTTAATGCTTTTTTTCTACTGTAAACTTTCTCTAATATCAGTAACACAACACAGTTCAAATGCTACTATGAGATGGAATGTTTTAATTGGTCAAGAACTGAAGACGTACTACGTTTGTTGTAAAATAATAATAATAATAATAATAGTAATTCTTTCTACTCTAGGCACAAAGACCGAAATATTAGGGGAGGGGGCCAGTCGATTAGATTGACCCCAGTACGCAACTGGTACTTAATTTATCGACACCGAAAGGATGATAAGCAAAATCGACTTCGGCGGAATTTGAACTCAGAACGTAAAGTCAGACGAAATACCGCTAAGCATTTCGCCTGGCGTGCTAACGTTTCTGCCAGCTCGGTGCCTTAATAATAATAATAAAGATAATAATAATAATAATAATAATAATAATAATAATAATAATAATAATAATAATAATAATAATAATAATGATAATGATAATGATAATAATAACAACAACAACAAAAACAAAAACAACAACAACAATAACAACAGCAACAACAAAAATAATAATAATAAACTTAATTTAGAAAGAAAACCAACTATGCTGGATCATAGATATGGCACGCCCAGCTGACAACAAGGTCTGTGATAAGAAAGAAAGAAGAGTTGAGAGATATGACAGGTTAGCTTGGGAAGTGAAGCAGTTATTGTCGATGAAAAAAGTAGCAGTAGTACCAACAATTGTCAGAGCCCTGGCAACTGTGAGAAAAAAAATCTCGAGAAGTACGTGGAACAAATAGGGGCTGCAATAAGAGTGGAGCACTTGCAGAAAACAGCAGTGCTTGGAAACGCACGAATACTCCGGAAGGTGCTCGAAAAATAAGAGGTGTTACCTTAGTTCACTGGTAGTGAACAGCCGACACTGTAGTACATCTCCAGTGTTAGAAGCTGTGCAAAGGCAATGATGATGATGACAACAATAATAATAATAATAATAATAATAATAATAATAATAATAATAATAATAATAATAATAATAATAATAATAATAATAATAATAATGATGATAATAATCACAAATTTTGGTGCAAGGCCAATAATTTCGGGGAAGAGTAAGTCGATTACATCACACTCAGTGCCTGACTGGCTTTTTTTTTTATCGACCTTTGATATGAATGAAAGGCATATCGACCTCGGTGGCATTCGAACTCAGGATCTAAAGCCGGAAGAAACGAATTAAGCAGTTGTTCTCTGTGTGCTAAGATCATGCTAGAACGCCATCTTAATAATAATTATTTCGAATTTTTGCTACAAGGGCAGCTTGCTGGAGGTGGGGATAAGTCGATTACATCGACCCCCAGTGTTCAGCTAGTACTTATTTCATCGACCCCGAAAGGATGAAAGGCAAAGTCAACCTTGGCGGGATTTCAACTCAGAACGTAACGACGGGCGAAATACCGTTAAGCATTTCGTTCAGCATGTTAACGATCCTGCCAGCTCGCCGCCATCTTAATAATAATGATAATAATATTTTTTTATTAATAACTATGGTTTAGCTTACGTCTCATCGTTCCAGGAAAAGAAAATGTGTGACTGCAATGTTCTGCGGTTACGGGGATGGTTTTTTTTAAAATTTGATACGTCACTCTTCTATTCAAACTTGTTTTCTGAGTAGTAGTAGTGGTGGTAGTAGTAGTAGTAGTAGTAGTAGTAGTAGTAGTAGTAGTAGTAGTAGTAGTAGTAGTTGTTGTAGTAGCAGCAGCAGCAAGGGTGATAGTGGTAATGGTTCGTTTTTGTGTTTGTGCTTGATATGCCTAGCGTTGATATTTTATGACTATCTGCAGTCACTAATGGCAAATTCTTACATCTACATCAGACCCCCCCCCCCCAGCACGTTTGGAGTATCGCCCCTGCTTTCGTTTCTTTCCACAGCCTTGATATTTCCTTCAAGCTTTCCTGTTTGACTTTTGTTTCACACTTTTGCTACCTTAGTCGGTGGTGTATCATCATCTTCATTATCGTCATCATCACCATCATCACCACCATCACCACCATCATGCAAACACACCAACACCGGTTGTCAAGCTGTGGAAAAACTCAGACGCAAGGGTACACACACACACATACATATACATATATATAGTATATGTGTGAGTGTATACGACGGGCTTCTTTCAGTTTTCGTCTACAAAATCCACTGATAAGGCTTTGATCGGCCGAAAGGTAGAAAAAAAGTGCCACACAGTGAGACTGAACCCGGAACCATGTCGTTGGGAAGCAAGCTTCGTACCATACAACCCATCAACATCGTCGTCGTCATCGTCATGATCAATATTTAGCACAGGTCTTGTGCCTAGAGCAGAAGGAATTATTATTATTATTATTGTTATTGTTGTTGTTGTTGTTGTTGTTGTTGTTATATGTATAAACATACAGGCCGAAATAATTAGTTTAGAAATGATACATTAAGAAAGTTATTAAATATTGAAACGTACCTAGAATAGTTTATATATGAATATTATTCAATAAATGATACTGAGAAACATTCTGTAACAGGAGTTTGGTCTGTTCTAGAAATGCTTATTTTGAAATACATTCTACCACTTTCGTAAATAAGGAACATATTGAATATAGCTTTCAGTTAATCACAGTTTTGTTTCTCGCCCTTGATAAGTCATTTTGAATTTTCTGAAAACAGTTCTTTCTGTATAGCTTAAGATATATAAATGAAAACTTAAGGAGTTGGTTGGAATCAAATTAGAGTTTCTATCTCTAAAGTAATTTACCTTAATATATTACTATTTCCCATCTCCATAAAGAAGACAATATTTTTCTATCAATGCGAACATGACAAAAAAATGTAAGTCTTTTACACCTTGCATTATATCCCAAGAGAAATTGTATGAGAATAGTAAATAATGTTGCAATATTTCTTTCAAACTACGTATTACTTTAATCAGAATACATGTTTTAGTATATTTATTGCAATAATATTTTGGCATTTTGCCACAGAATCTTCCAGCAGTACTTCATTTCTACAGTGATTTTCCTAGCATTCGTCTTTTACTTGCCTTTTCCTTGAAAACTTAGATCTTCCTACTTCTTTATTACATGTAGTAAATTCAATCTATATTGATTAATAAATGGGTTCTTATCAAATATACGGGCGTATTTACTCGAAAATGCTATCAAGAACTTTTGTCCATGATTGCTGATTCATTTTGATCAATTCAAAATTATGTTTGCCACAACATCTGTATTGCAGTATTGAGGATTTTCACATAAGCTCTATTGTCTCGGAGCAAAGCCAGATGAATTGGCAGGATATTATCAGCATTCTTCGAACTTCTGTCACTTACCCTATCCCTTCAGATTTGTTAGAACTGAAAAACACAATGTCTACTAACTTCTAATGACACGAAAGGGAAGAAGTTTATTGACAAAATGCCACTGTATGCCTCTTGAGGAATAACAATTGACTTGGGAGCGAACCGAGCTGAAATCACATAATATCAGTTTACTTTTGTTTCCATTACCATTAATGTTAGCTGTGGTTATTGATGGAATATGTGATGGAATGAATCTTCATTATTTCATATAAATTATAGCTTTCATTCTACAAAGTAAATTGAAACACAGACAATTCTTCCACAAGCTTTTCTCAAATGTCTTAAACTGTTGAAATCCCCAAACAAGATGTCGGCATTTCATTTACCAAATATATCTTCATCATTGTTGTGAAATAACAGTAAAATGATATTTCATTATATGTATATTTGATTTGAATGTGTGCACGCATGTGTGTATGTGTGTTTACGTGTGTACTTTTGTATGTATCGCTTCAAATTTCTTGTGCCTAAATGTGTACATACAAACTTATTGTTTCATAGTTAGGAAATGCAAATACAGTTACTGCAAAACTAATAGACCTAGATAAAAATATTCGCTCTTTCACTGAATTTTCATTGCAAAGCAGTCTCTAAGGGTTACGTCGCAGTAAAGAATGTTATCTTTATCCCAATAATTTTATTGCAGTTATTACAAGTATTCCTATATATCATTTCTGGTATAGTTCTTTAAGTCATTCCCAATAACTCTAGCTTTCAGTCTGCATTAACGACAATCTCTAAGGAATAGAAGTCCTAAATGCATGAAATATTTCATTCATAAGGCCAGTAATATTATCTTTGTTGTTTTAAATAAGTATGAATATTTTACATGTCTCATTAGGACCTTTTGCTATTTATTGCTTGACATAACATTATATGAACATAATATTAGTAGTCACAAAAAACAAATTAAATTTCATGCCGTGAGAAGCGTAATGCATAATGAACAGCACGTCGCAAAAGCTTCCACACTCTCTATATATACAAATCTTTCATGTGATACTACATATTTACCATAATCAAAATAGTATCCAAATGGTAAAGCTATTCATCGAGGAATACTACATATTTAGTTCCAAATACTTGCTGTTCGTTTACAGGGCATGTGAATTCTAAATTTGAGTATGGGCCACATATGTGGGTGATGCAGTTGTTCTACATAAAAAAAATATAAATAAGTGAACGTCTGCCAACTCACTGGCATAATCCCATCAACACTAACCTGCGTTTCTTTTGATAGTGCAACAGATTCTGTAGTAGTAAAACAGTTTGGCCCCGCTCCTTCCGAAACCAATCTTAGATGCCCACTTCAGATTGTTTCCTCACTCTGACAACTTTGTTTCTTACATCATCGTGTCGACAAAATTTCAGGAAACTTTCTTAATAAAGGCCATAGTATTTTCGGGGATAAATACAAATGTGTATTCTGACTGTGAAAATATCATTTTTAAGATAAAACAATGAAAGCTGAAATAAACGATGAAATTACTCAAAGGTAAATGTCTAAAACTATAGATAATCAGAATGTGAGAATTAAAGATACTGTTGGCCTTAGAATGCTGAAGCATCAAGTTGGATTTGACGAGATTTGAACTTATAACGTGAAAAAAGCCAAAAGAAAAAATCAGAGAACAGCAATTCCTAAAAATTGCGCAAATTACTCATACGTATAACAAACAGAAAATAACAGCATTATGCTGCACAGAACATAATCAAGAAAACAAATCAAAATACAGCACGTACCCAATGCTTACAGTGTTTCACTTGAATGCAGGTGTGAAAGAACCTCATAAAAACACAAAATTACGGAAATAAACATGCTCTTACCGTGAGAAATATATTATTTTCATGTACTTCATGTTTGACTCAATCTAAATTGAAAAATAATGAGTAAAACTAACATCATGAACAAATATGAAAATTCGATTATGATGGTTCCTACAGAATACTTAGATAAATGAACCAATGTTTATGTAGTTTATGTTATGTTGATGGTGATATTGGCAGTCATGAGGATGAAGCTAATCATAAGAACAACGCTGTTGCTGTCGTTTGATTTCGACGTGAGCATAATGGAGAAATCCTGTTTTTGAAAGTATTCCTACCTTAACAGTCACGTAGTTTTCAAATAGAGCTGAATTTATATAATGTTCATATTTTTTGTTCCGAAGATAGGATTTGATTTGGGGAATATTTAGCTGCAATTTCTAGTTAATGAGTGGCCACTTAAATCTTCAGTTCTTAGCAAGGGTGAGAAGCACTTCTGGAGGGCAAGAATTTTAAGGTTTCAGAAGGTTTTCATGTAATTAATTCCCTGTAGCTTGGGTACAATCATAAATATAATAGAACTTACGGAAGTATATCTTTACTTATCTTACATAAAACCACCAGTTCTTCCTTGCAGCACCTATCACAACCTCTCCACCTCATTTGGCACACTGAAAACCTCTCTGAGCAATGAAATACAAAAGGCATTCACATAACAGTCCCGTTTCTGAAGTATTAAAATAGAAATAGAATTAATTCCTCATTGGCTCTAATACGAAGTGACTTTCTGAAGGAATGGAATAGAAAGTTTAAATGATAGTGGGTAAGATAGAATTGTTTTTTGACAGAAGTGAGTACTACCTGGTTTTTCTGTTGTATCGCTACATAAAAATATATCTTTCCTTCTATGTTAGCATGTAGGCTGGTTCCGGTGTTACACAAGGTATACATTCCAATTTATCCTCATCAAAGTTATGGAAAGCCTAAATGTGTTGTTTGTAGCAGAGCTTTGTTAAACGAAGCCATGTCAATCAAGAAAAGATAATGCAAAATTTGCAATATTCCATCCTCGACGCAAGTACAAGGTCAAACATTAAGATTAGTCAATAGTGCTAGACATAGCAGAGAAGAACAAAAAACCTTTGTACAATCAAGGAAACTTTGGTCAAACAGAAATCTCTTAAATTGAGAGAAGTTGTGTTGGCAAATAGACTAGAGGGAAAACTTGGTGTATTTTCAAAGGAAATTTAGTCATGTTCATTGACATCAAGGATCAAGTTGTGCAGGAAACCAAAGTTTGCAAGACTTGCATTACCTTCTCTTCTGCATGATGAATCGACTGTTTCATGTCGGTTACTGGTGTGTACAAGATGTCTTTACTTAGGTTCATCTAAAAAAGGTTTTCTCTTTTTATTTTCTTCTTGAAACAACTACCGGTGCTTCAGAAATTTTGTAAAGTATTTTCTGTTTCACAGAATCAGAAAATCTGTTGTAACATAATGTTTCAGTGCTATATAAATGGATCACTACATATCCAGAGAATAAAGTTTGGTTGTAATTTTGTATTAAAATAAACTTCAACGGTAAAAGACATTCGTCGCCGTGTATTGACCTCAAAACACACTTCTAACTTCATCAAAGAAGGTTTTGAATCAAACTATTCCCACTGTAAATTTTGTTTAAACATAAGCTTTCAGATCACTTCTTTTTAAGCAGTTATGAATTAACATGGGCGCATACAATCTTTTGTCTCTTTTTCCCAAAAATATTTTATGGCTTCCAAGAGGAAATGTAAGTTAAACAAATATTTGAACTTAAAGATGATCTCTGATTGGGAAAAATAAAATATGTTACCTGAATGAATGCTGAGCACCGTGCATCTATCTTATCGAATTGAGTAATATCTTTGAGCAGCTGAAAAAAATTTAATCTTCAAAATATAAAAAAAGGATACAATAATCAAAACATTCACTGATTCATTGAAAGTTTTCATTTACAAACTATGAAATTAGTAGAGCAAAGATCAATAGTAAAAAGTTCGCAATATTTGCGAAACTGCGATCTATTCTTGTTAATGATACAGCAGATCAAATAAGTCAAAATTTTGGAAAAATAAACAAAACTTTGATGACTTTCACAAGCATTAAAATTTGATTCCAGAATTCAGTAATGGGCATGTATTGATAAGTGGCAGGACGCTTTGAATTGTCAGTTGAAAAAGTTTTCAATGATTGTCAGGATGAAGTTTTATATATATATATATATATATGTACATATATATAATACAAATAATAAATGCGTATATGCATTATACGTACATGTATGTGCATACCTACATCTACATGTATATATAGATGCATATCTCGGTACAGGACGTTGCGAAAAAACGTGGACAAAATGATAAACAGAGTACAGAAAATACACAGGCCACATCGAGAACACGCACACACACATACGTATATTTACATATACTAATATATAGATATGTGTATTAAACCAAAGTTAACAATGTAAAGATATGTATGCATAAACACAAACACACATTTAGTGGCGAAACAACTGAGATGATCAACCATCCAAGGGAAGGACTGCTGTTGCTTCTTCCGGTTCTTTACACAGTGAGTTCAAATGTCACCGACAGCAAGGTTTGCATTCTGCTTTTTTGTTTAATCAATAAAATGCCAATCAAGTACTGGGGTCGATTCTTCTTTCTCCTTCCTTCTCAATCTTGTAGATTCGGATATAAACCACCTGATGGACGGCAACAATTAATGAACATTATTTGTTGCACCGTATTTTCGACAGACGACAACTGGTGATTTCTATAAAAAGAACAAGTACCCTTCATTGACCTTACGGGACAAATGAAAAAACAAAAAGAAATAGAAAAAACAAACAAAGAACATATATTCAAGAGACAAATACATCACTATTTATTTAATGCTTGCTGAGATGCATGCTTTTACATTTAAGGGTTGTATCGCTCGGTTGTGACTCAGTATTTGCCAAGCTGTCTATTATTTATGCATCTGTCTTCTTGTATATGTATATATATATATATATATATATATATAT
>NC_068990.1:74362331-74363547 GCF_001194135.2 Octopus bimaculoides
AATAGAGATAACTCGAATGTGGAATCTAAAAACAGAAACAATTCCTATCATAGTAGGTGCCTTAGGTATAATAAAAAAATATTCAGACAAATACATAACAAAAACACCAGGACTTACAAATATATATAACATACAGAAAATTGCACTACTGGGTACTGCACACATTCTACGCAAAACACTTTCAATACAGTAAACATAAGAGCACCACAGCAAACCACAGCACATACCCAAGGCGCACAGAGCTGCGCTCGGTAGTGAAGTGAAAGCACGTTATAAAAATAAAACTACTGAATAATAATAATAATAATAATAATAAGTGGCTTCTGGCTTAATATCAGAAACAGAAGGGTTTATCATACCAGCCCAAGATCAATGCCTATCTACAAGGAACTACCAGGCCAACATATTAAAGAACGGCAGCTCCTCAATATGTCGTGTATGTCAACAACAAAATGAGACCATTTATCATGTTGTCTCCATGAGCAGTTTTCCTGCCCCTACAGAATATCTCAACTGGCATGATAGAGCTGCACAACATATTCACTGAGTAATTTGCAAAAACCTGGACTTGCCCCATGATAAAAACTGGTGGGAACACAAACCATCCCAGTGCTTAAAAATGATCACATCTCACTCCTCTGGAAATATAGACAGAAGGCCTAAAATTCAAGGTGAATGAGTTCGTCGAGATCATCGAAAACACCGCTTGACATGTGCTTTACTATGTCGTTCCAGAAAGGGTTAGAAAGATAAATCTATATTTGGCGGAATAAAATTATGTAAAATATTCATACAGATATACCAAGAAAAACTAGTACTATATGCACTTGTATCCGGATGTAAAGGCGCATGACTCAGGGTAACTTTCTAGGTGCAATTCCATGGTCATTCATGACCGAAGAGGGTCTCCTTTTGTATCCGGATGGGTAGGGAAATGGATAAAAATATATATTTATATATGTGTGGTAGGTCATATTTATATGCATATATGTATATGTATGTGTACATATTTATGTGTACGTATATGTATGAGCACGTATACGCATGAGTGTTTATATATATGCTTTATTATGTATATAGACATGTATCCATAAATATGTATTTATATACTTATGTCTTTATCTGTCTGTCTCTATCTAGACATGTATCCGTGTGTACATATGCGTGTGTATATAGATATGTATATATATATATATATATATATATATATATATAT
>NC_068990.1:74363717-74365527 GCF_001194135.2 Octopus bimaculoides
TGTGTGTGTGTGTGTGTGTGTGTGTGTGTGTGTGTGTGTGTGTGTGTCTGCCTGTGTATGTATTCGTGTGTATGTGCGTGTGTGTATGGTTGTATGCATGCTGAGGTAGAACTGCTTTCGTGTACATGTATAGGAAAAGACTTGTATATATAAAATCAAACATGTTGCGTATTAAAAAGTAAGACACATATATGTAGATAGATGAATATATGTAATCACATGTATTCACACATATATCGTCTGAGTTTTCACTATTTGTCCTTCAGCCTTGCCTCTCTACGTTCTAATCTGAAAAAAAAAAATTATAAACATAACGTCAGAAACATCATTTTATTTCTCTAAATGTCACATTAATAAGATGCAAACTAGAAGTAATCCCTTGTATTTTGTTTGTTTGTTTGTTTTCTGTAGGTTCTTAAAGAGCAAACACACATATCCACACAAATATAGGCGCAATCATGGCTGGGTACTAAGAAATTTGCTTCCGAACGACATGGTTCCAGATTGAATCATACTGGGGGGCGCCTTAGGCAAATGTCTTCGATTATAGTCGGGCCGTTCCTGGTGAGTGATTTGATAGATGGAAACTGAAAGGAGCCCGTCCTATATATGTATACATACATACATGCATACATATATATATCTAGATACCCGGAGTTGGTTTGTATACGACCGCGTAACATGGCATTTCAACAAAAACAGAACAATAAAATAAGTACCAGGTTTTAAAACATAATCGCTGAGGTCTGTTCCTTCGACTAAAAATTTTCAATGCGGTGCTCCAGCATGGCTGCTGTCCAATGACTGCAACATGAAAAAGGCTAGAAGGGTATGTGCTTGCATGTAATTAAGAATACTCACATGAAACAAGGTAGTGTACCTTTAAGAGCGCATGAATTCAACATACAGTCGTTACTTTGAGTTCATGTCATGACACTGGAAGAATGAATGAACTTGGCTTGTATAATGTAAATAAAATATAAAATAAACACGAAAGTACGACAAATAAGTATAATTTCGTTACCGAATTTCAAAATACAATTTACAACAGTTGTTAATATCACAACTATGTGGTATAAATTGACCGAGAATAGTCAAAAGAATGAAGCAGCCAGTTTATAAGAAAATATTTAAACTGTTAATGTTACGAAGTGTACCTGGGGATTGTTTCATTTTAAGAATAGAATATCTCGGGACGCTTAAATACACTGTAGGGTCCATATACTGGGTAGGATTAGATAAAACAAGGATGTATCATTTTGGTACATGTAGTTATTATTTTGTTTATAAGACATCGAACTATTCAACGGGATGTCTATGCTACATAGTTATGTCTACGCAAATTAAATAAAATGGAGGAAATAGACCACATGTATGTATGTGTGTGAGAAGAGGAGCATATAAACAAAGAAATAGGTCGGTAAATAAACAGAGAGGCATAGAGACAAATTGTCGGATTGATAGATCCAAATATAGAAATTTCTCTGTATATATATGTAGAAAGATATATATATATATAAAAAAAAGTGGATGAAAAAATAGAACTGGATAATGATGCACATCCTAAGTATATCTATACTCACCACCTCTGCCGTAAAAATTAAGGTGCTTGTCGAAAGTCTGAATGCCCTTCATGTATGCATGTGGATGCGCGCAAGTATTTATGTATGTATTAAATGTGAATGTATAGACCTAAGATTTATATGCATACATTTGCGGATATTTGATTTAATATTTCTGTTTATATATGGGTTTGTGATATTGTATACATGTATGTGTGTGTGTATATACATGCATATATATGATATAT
>NC_068990.1:74365537-74366974 GCF_001194135.2 Octopus bimaculoides
GATAGATAGATAGATAGATAGATATACATACATATATACATATATATAACTTACTGTTTATATATGAACCAGGTTGCGTTGCGTCCCGCTATATGTATGTGTGTGCCTTTGTGTGCATATATATGTGTATATGTATGAGAAATTAAAGAAAGAGGATGCACACACTTTTCATAGTATATATATATACAGGTGATGACACTGATGATGGCTGTTCACTCATCAGCGAAGAAGACCTTCACTCATCACTAAGAACACTGAACACTTAGACAGAACTACACTTCACGTTTGTGACTCTACTTGTGACTTATTAGCCCAGTTCTTGATAGACATACACGCCTTCAGAACTATGTATATATATATATATATATATATATATATATAACATCGAGTGTTTCAGCTGACACGATGAACGGAGCTGCCTGGACGAGAATTTAACGTGTAAGTGGCTGAGCACTCTGTGGACATGTGCCACC
This sequence comes from Octopus bimaculoides, assembly GCF_001194135.2. NCBI lineage: Eukaryota > Metazoa > Mollusca > Cephalopoda > Octopoda > Octopodidae > Octopus > Octopus bimaculoides. The sequence goes on from NC_068990.1 coordinate 74,366,011, forward strand.
AAAAGTCGAGATCACAAAATGTTAGATAGATAAATAGATAAAATGAAAAATAGATAGATAGATAAATAGATAGATGGTAATTAAACTGACAGACAGGTGGACAGATAGATAGATAGATAGATAGATAGATAGATAGATAGATAGATAGATAGATAGATAGATAGATAGATAAGGCGGTGAACTGGCAGAAACGTTAGAACGTCGGGCGAAATGCTTAGCGGTATTTGTCTGTCTTTACGTGCTGAGTTCAAATTCCACCGAGGTCGACTTTGCCTTTCATCTTTTCGGGGTCGATCAACTAAGTACCAGTTACGCACTGGAGTCGATGTAATCGATTTAATCCCTTTGTCTGTCTTGTTTGTCCTCTCAATGTTTAGCCGCTTGTGAGCATAAAGAAATAAGATAGATAGATAGATAGATAGATAGATAGATAGATAGATAGATATAAATACAAATGGTAGGTAAACAGACGGACAGACAGATAGATAGACAGGAAAGAGAGAGGGGAGAGAGAGATAGAAAGAAAAGGCAGGAGAGTTATTTAGACCGGTCAGACACAGTGATTTGTTAAATCATCTTAAAAATTAAGAATTTACAAATATGCTAAACAGAGATGATATCGAATACATTGAAATATGATATAAAATCTTAACTTGATTTACATTTTGACAACTTTTGATTCTCATCTTCCCTAAACCTTGATTTTTTCAGGTAGAGAATATTTATTAATTCAAACTATATGAAATATTCATTGAAATATACGCCCATACATTTATATGCAAGAATATGTTTCTATGTATGTGTTTGTGTGTGTGTGTGTGTGCGTGTGCGTCTATATGTGTATCAGGTATGCAAATACTTATGCATAGGAGCGTATATCCAGTGAGAATATATTTCAAGTAGGTGCAGATATATTCATATATACATACATATGTATATATGTGCATATATATATATATATATA
>NC_068990.1:74367528-74379990 GCF_001194135.2 Octopus bimaculoides
TATATATATATATATATATATATATATATATATATGTATATATATATATATATATATGATTATAATTGAGGGTACATGAAGTACTACCCTGCTTGATATAAGAGTTAAAATCCTGAAATGAGCCACCAATCACACTGGAATGCATAACGGAGCAGTTGAAATCGGGCAAACTCAACTTAAACCTGTAAAATAAGGTAATTGATATGCCTGGATCATGATTTCGAATTTTGAGTTATGCCTTAATTCTCTTCAGCAGGTCCTACAATACCTAATATGAAAAATCCAACTCGCCCCTCTGAAACTGTTACGCATTGAATAGTTCCGCGCCAAATTCAAAACAATCTCAGAGCATAATATATATAGAAAAGTGAGTAAATATTCAAATGAATATTCTCATAGATATTATTATTTTTATTATCAGCAGTAAATATAAAGAATTGATAATAACTTTTCAGTACTAATACTTAATTTATCATCCGAAAGGATGAAAGGCAAAGTCGACATCGGTGGAATTTGAACTCAGATAGTAGCGACGGGCGAAATACCGCTAAGCATTTCGTCCAGCGTGCTAACGATTCTTCCAACTCGCCACCTTTAAATATTTGATAGCAACAACAATAATAATACTAATGATCACCAAGAAAAACAATAGCTTAAAATTACTATACCATAAAAATAGACGAATTTCCAGCTTGCTAGATATAAGAATTAAAATCTTCAAATAAGCTACCAGTCGCACTGAAAAATATAACGAATCACCAGAAGTCGGACAAACGAGCAAAAAATTAACAAACTCAGCTTAAAGCTGTAAAATAAGGTAATTGATATACCTGCATCATAATTTCTACAGAATTCGAAATCATTTATTGCATAGCAATTTATCCACTCACAATGTTCTGATCAGCCTGAGACTATAGCAGAAACCACTTGCCTAAGTTGCTATCCAATGGGACTGAACTCAAAACCACATGGTTGGGAATCAAACTTCTTACACCGATTGCTTCACTTTCTTTTTTAAATCTTCAAGATTGTGATATTTTGTTCGTTGAAAATTTGGTCTGTGCAAAATAGAAATAAATAAATGTATATAAAATAAAAACTACAAATGATCTTTTTGTCCCAACTTCCTTTATCTAGTCACATATATAACAACTCATTTCTAGAAAATATAATTTCTTAGAGTTTATATGAACTGTCAGGTTTATACAAGCAACTTATATTTGTTTACCATGCACCGATTTTTTTAATCGTAATTCCAATTCTACTACATTTGAATGCCATGCACCAAACTTCTTCAATCGTAATATGATCTGTACTACATTACATATTTTTTTTTACATTATATTATATTTCTACATAACTCCAATTATCACTTCATTGCATTATGTATAAAGCGCATAGTTTACCAATTTTGAAGTACTCATTTACATTTTCCAATAAATAAAAACAGAAAACATGTTAGATTCTTACATTGTCATTGTTCCTCTTTACCCACACCTTTCACTGAACATCTCCCACTATCACTTCCTCAGTGTATGCATATATGCAATCTTTGTACATATCTACTTATAAACATAACACACATATATATAACTATGAAATTATATATAATTATGTATATGGATATATGTGTATGTTAACATATGTATATACTTGTATACATATATATATATATATATATAAGTATAAATACATTTATCTGTGTATATAGATATGTATTTATATGTATATCTATATGTGTAAGTGTATGTATGTTTGTATATGTGTGTGTTTGTGTGTGTCTGTGTCTGTGTCTGTTTATAGATAGAAGTGTTAGAGTGTCTGACAGCATTGGACCTGATACTATGTTGCATCTTTTTCTTTTTTTTCCGGCTTTCTGTGGTGGCGCTGCTTTTCCCATGGACATGCTTGACGACCTAGAGATGGCATACTAGCATGCATGCCCAAGTGCCAATCTTTTGAAAAGAACTTCGAGTAAGCCTGCACTCTGGACAGATACACTTCCGCTAAAGATCGATAGTCTCACGAAATATACGCAGATCTCAGGACAACAATTCCTGCATTAAGAAGAAACTATTGCTGTTTTGAGTAAACATGCGTGCCTTTGTGGTTAGAATGCTTTTCTTGCCATCATACGATAGTCGATTCTATTCTTGGCTAGAGTGTCACGTTGTTTTTAACAAAGCCCTACATTTTCTGTTGTTCTAGTTATTCCTGACTCAGCTGGAATGAATACCGGCAAAGTTTAATGGAGCCCTTACTTTTTCTAGTTGTTACATCCTGGACGTTCCTTTTGAACGAAGATGATGGGATCAAGAGAGTGTTTGCCTCTGCTCATGACTTCCTCGGAACCAAAAATAATTAGCGAAAGAATTGTACATGCTACCAAATCATACTCATTTGAGAGAGAGAGAGATGGAGAGAGAGGGAGAGAAAGAGTGAATGAGAGAGAGAGAGCCCTCTCGTTTAACTACATGATGTGAGTATTTACACCACGGAACTCAATTTATATTTATTAAAATTACACAAATTTATTTACAATTTATCCACGCATATACGCCATGTTAGGACTTTGTTCGATATATGTGTACGCGCGTGTCTGTGTAGTGTGTATGCATGAGTTATATGTATGTATGTATTTATATATATATGTGTGTGTGTGTGTTTGTATATATATGTCTGTGTCTGTGCGTGTGTGTGTGTGTGTGTGTATGTATATAGAAAAAGTTTATATCTTCATTCAGTGGACCTTTCATGAAGCAAGTTTCCTTTCTCTAATAACTAAAACATCAACCGTACAATATATTAATATCTTCTGTAGATTAAATGGAAAACTTGTCTGGCCTTTCTAAGCCGGATTAATGTCTCAACTTGTTATCAAGCAAGAGATTTGAATATTTCATCAGCATATGTATGCATATGTGAGAGGAGAAGAATATAAGCGAAATCATTAAATAATCATCCTTCTTTTTGCTTTTGTCATAATAGCTAGCTATAATAGTTGGGTAGTGACTGTATTAATAAGTATAATACCAATTTCTTTCGTTGCCATAAGGGTCAGAATGATACAACACTACAATACGATATGAAATACCGTATTATTGTACAAGCATATAAAGGTGATTAATATATACATTTGTAAAACATATAAATATCCTTCTATTCTTTCACTAGTTTCGCTCATTGGACAACGTCCTTACTGGGCCAGCACTTCGAAGACTCTCACATGATTATATAGATCCCAGTGATTATTGTATTGATCTCTATTCACTGAACGTTTGAGATTACTGATTTTTTAGATGAAAAGATGTGGCCAATTTATATAAGTAAACTTAAACAAATCCACGCACACACACATGCTCGCTCCCACTTAAAATCACACACAGATAAATGTATATATTTATGAATATATTTGCACATGCACTCCCTCCACATGTAACTATATATGTATTCATATACACATAAACTGTGTTTATATGCAAACATAAAGACGAAGACAACAGCACGAAGAATAACATGGAAATGAAGCGTGGTTATTAGATTTACGTTCCAAAGTAGAAGCGAACATACATCTGTGACGTTTCCAGCTAAAGACATTTAGCAAGACAAATACGAACACACACACACACACATTTATGTGTAAATGTATGTATGTTTGTATATGTATATATGTGTATATATATATATATATATATATATATATATATATATATATATATACTACTACTACTACTAATAATAATAATAATAATAACAACAACAATAATAATAATAATAATAATAATAATAATAATAACAATAACAACAACAACAATAATAATAGTAATAATAATAAGCTGATCGTTTGCTTTTTTCGAAAACTGTAGATATGTAAGTTTCTTAACTTATTTGGAGAGAAATTAAGAATTCTCACAGGAAATTGTAGATATTCCAGTCTTTGAGGGTTACTTTTCAGTTTTCTTGCTGGGCGGTATTAGTGTTTCTGTGTCTTCACCTGCTGACGGGTCAGAGCAGCGAAGATCACGTCCAGTTGCTGTCAAAGCTGGCGCACTATTATTCAAAAATTTATGATAATTTCAAGTACAAGACAAAAGTTGAAACTAAACAACATTCAATAATACCTTTTAATAATAATGGCAAATAATAATAATGATGGTAATAATGGTGATGGTGGTAATAATGATAATAATAATAATTTATCCAAAACTCATGTCGGATCAGAGGAAACATTAACAATGATAAATAGTAGTAAAAAATTGAAAATAATAATATCAGTGATGATAATAATAATAATGAAAGGAAGTGGTTGGAATCTCCCTATGCTTTGATTAATGATATATCTAGTGATAGTGTCACTAGAGTGACAATGAAAAAACAAAATGTTGTGAATAACGGTGGTAACGAAACTGAAGCCCTTGATGGTGACAGTGTTGCACCCGGCAGGCTCAGAGACACTGGTTCGACTCCAGCCTGTAGTCATCCAGCAAGGAACCAGCACATACGGCGTAGATGTAACGAACAAATCAATGCTGTAGACGAAAATGATATTCATCTCTGGGGATACCGACAATGTATGTATGATCAATGGAGACAAAGCGGATTGTTTCAACTCACGGAACAGAGATTATCTGATCGAGCTAGAGCAATAAGAAAAATTTGTTGGCTCACAGAAATAGAGCTCGAAGCTATCAAAAGACGGGTATTGGAAAACAGCAGCATAGGAAACGATGAAAATACAGTTACTACTGATAAAAGTAATCTCATAGCAGAAAACAAAGGTGCAATCTCTAATAAACCACAGGAAAGGAACAGTGAGTTTGATGATAAGCTCCATGAGGCATTACTTGAAGAAAATCCTGCATTATCAGTTGAAGGATTGGCAATAAAGCTTAGTTCAAACCATACAACTGTTCATCGCCATCTTCAACAACTTGGAAAGGTTCCTAAATTTGGAAAATGGGTGACTCATGAATTCTCCGAAAGCAACCACAAATCCCGTGTTGACATCTGCTCTTCTCTCCATTCTCGCGAACTCATTTCACCCTTTTTCGATAGACTTGTGACTGGTGACGAAAAATTGATCTTCTATCGAAATGTTAAACGTCGTAAACAGTGGTTTGGTAAAAGGGAAAAGGCTCAACCACATCCGAGAAGGGAGCTTCATGGGGAAAAGGTTCTTCTCTCTATCTTGCAAAGAGTAATTAACTTTGAACTGTTTTCACCTAATGCAACAATAAATTCTCAAGTCAACTATCAGCAATTAGAGCGTTTGAACCAAGCTTTGAAGAAAAAAAGATCCGCTTTAGTGAATCGAACAGGAGTGATGTTTCATTAGGACAATGCGCGACCCCACACTGCAAAGATCACATCACAGAAGATAGAAGAGCTTGGTTGGGAAAAAATTCCTCATCCACCTTATACTCCCGACCTTGCTCCTTTAGACTACCATTTGTTTCGTAGTCAACAGAATCATTTGGGGGACATAACTTACGCAAGCCAGGAGGAGGTCGAAACTGACATTTCAGAGTTTTTCGCTTTGAAACCAAAAGAGTTTTAGAGTGATGGGATTAAAAAGCTTGTAAATAGATGGAAGGATGTCATAGATAATCACGGAAAGTACACTGTGATTAAATTTCAATTGAATATAACATTTGATCACTTGTTTTCTTTATTTTAAATTCGGACACATTGGATTAATATAGTATTAGATACACCTTTAAATAAACAGGACGGTCACAGATGGCATGTCTTTTAATCATTTGTTCGATTATTGTTACACTGGGCTAAATATTAGGACATGAGCAGCAACAGATTTTACTAAGGGCCATTGAGGAAGCTTTTCTATAGCTAATCAGTGTACGTGATATTTCAGCCAAATCTTAATACATACATCTAGCGTCTTTAAAATTAGAATTGCACATATTATATATTCTATGTAAAGAAAATCGTCTGTATAGCATAGCCAAAAATGGAAATGGTATTATGGCCATGGTTAGAAATGCATATCGAATACACGACATGATTAGCTGTTTTTCTACTCTAGATGTATCTGATCATGCAGTTCTAACTGCAGGTCTCTGCAATAACAATATAACATTAACGACAACAACTACTACTACTACTTCTATTACAATATCAATGACAGCAACAGTAGCTGCTGTAGTTGCAGCAGATTTGCGATAATTCATATACTTTCACCAGGTTTTGATCTAAACAAAAAGACCGTTAAGTGCATTTTGGCTCATATTTCATAAAATGCACCAGATAGTAAATAACTTTGAAAATGCTATCTGATATGACATATGATGATAACATAGTAGTGAATACGGGGACGACAATTTTTAGAACATTCTTTTTCAGTATGAATGAAATGCATTACACTCAACACATTCGAAGAGTAAAATAACGTAAATTATTATTATGACCTTTATACATCCATATCTCATTGTTGGATACACCATTTACAAGGGAATATTTTTATTCTTTTTTATGTATTTACATATTTTGTTTTTGTGTTTATATACTTTTCGTTTCTTCTGTAGAAGTCTAATAAAGCTTCGAGCCCTCCAGACACCATTCCAGTCTTAATGGACTCTCTGGTGCATTAGAAATGCCTAGTAAATGTCACCACCGAAAATGTACAGCTCTCTCGATTTATATTTATATGTTTAAATGGCGAGGTTGACATTTTCTCTTAAGTGAAAATTTCAATTATTTCACCAATTTTCATAGAGTTTCTAGCTTTGCTTGCATTTAATAATGACATGTTTACGCAAAGAAGTTTCCTTAGATGATTTCTCAACAGCTATGACCACTCATCAATCTAAAATAAAACCAGTGTCCATAGTAAAATACTTGGCAAATATTCTTATCATCGTATGCCATCTATAACTGATATGTGGTTAGTGTTGCCTTTGGCAGTAGTATTCAGGCTATACATATGCTAGTATATAAATAATAATTTACACGCATACACATATACTTGTATGCATATATGTATGTACAAATATATACAACTGAATATATATATATATATATATATATGTGTGTGTGTGTGTGTGCGTGTGTGTGTGTGCGTGTGTGTGTGTCTGTGTGTGTGTATATATATATTTATATATATGTCTATTTATATATATATATATATATGCATGTATACATATATGTATATATACATGCATACATACACTTAAACGCATACATGAATACATACACACACGCGAGCACACAGACACACACACACGCACACACACATACATACACACACACACACACACACGCACGCACGCACTCACACACACATATCCGTCCTTAGAGATGGACAACGTATCTTCAATTGGTAGCTTGCAGCGATTGGCAAGCATCATTGTGAAAGTGAACTAGAGCAATAATTTGGAAGGCTGAATCTCTAACAATAATTTCTGTGTGCATTCGATATGTTATCTCTACACTATTGTTATAATATTTGTGTCAGAACCATAGAAATATATGAAATGATAAATTCTATTGATATAAATCCACAAGTCCATCACTGAATTTTTTTTCTTTTCTCTCTTACAGACATCGGAATAATAAAAGAGTGTTCTTCGTATCACAAACTGATAGCAATATATGCCAGTGTTGATGAAAAGTATGTATCTACATTTTCTGAAAAAAAAAACAAAACATTCGTGGTATATTGAAGATTATGACAACAAGCCAAAAACATTCAATAAAAAAAATATAATATAAAATAAAAAAATGAAAGTTTCCATCGATTTAATGCGATAGGTGCAAAATAAAATAATAATGTCCCCTAATTTTCGGTTCATGGTTCTGTTTGAATAAACCACATTAGATGTTGAACGTCTTTGCGAAGAATGTTGTGCTTGTATATTTGTCTGAGAGTTACACACAGGTAAAAAAGAAAAGGGGGTGGGGAGAATATATAACTGTAGCAGACAATACACCCGAAGTTGTACAAAAAGGAATATCGAATGTACTAAGAATGAAAATTTGGGGTCTAGCTTGATTCGGTGGTTACATTTGGGATATGTTCCCTAATAAAAATGACAAAATATTAAAATTTTATCATAGATCATATAAGTTGTTGGATTCATGAAATAAAACAGATATATACAATCATAATTACAAGGCATATATATATATATATATATATATATATATATATATATATATGTGTGTGTGTGTGTGTGTGTGTGTGTGTGTGTGTGTGTGTGTGTGTGTGTGTGTGTGTATGTATGTATGAATGTATAAACCACGATTACTAAATATGCAGGTTGTATATAGATGGTTTGGTATTCTTTGCCTCTCTGTCTGTGCCTCTCTCTTTCTCTCTCTTTTCCTCTTTTCCTGATTTGTTTATATATGTCTACAAAGACATATCTGCACATACGCACACAAACATACACATATACAGAGATAAGGAGATAATTAGATAGGGAGATTAGTTGGCATACAGGCAAAAATACACATACACATATGCGCACACACAAACACACAAACACAGACACAAATTTATACATATATATGAATAATAATATCATTTTGACGTCCTTTTGCCATTGATTTTCTGTGATGGTTGTATATCTGTGTATGTTTGTGCTGTAGCGACACCCTTTTCAATCAGATTCCTGATTTATTTATATATATATATATATATATATATATATATTGAGAATTTACAAAAAAAAAAATAGAAAAGACGAAGACGGGTGTGTAAATAACAAACAGATGTATTAGGTTAACGCTCCTGCAGTGAAAAAGTCTTTTACGTTTCGAGCCTACGCTCTTCGATAGAAAGGAACACAGAAATAAACAGAGATAGAGAAAATAGAAAAAGGTATAGTGGCTACCGATCTATCATGGCGATATATATATATCGAGCATATGTCGCAATATTCAACTTTGGATATCAGCAATATATGTTCTTATATATTAATGATACATCTGTCTTCTTGAGTCACAAGAGTAGTTCATGATTTTATTTCTTACTTTCTCCCTCATGCAATGTGATTTCTCTTTATATGTCTTCATATGGCTGGAGTTTGTGCAAAACCTCTGGTGGTGTCAGATTGATCATGTTGTTGTTTTATGTTTAGTTCTATGTTGAAATGCTTTCTAGCCGTGAGCATCTTGTCTCTCCCTAGGGAAGCTTTCTTATCATGAACGTCGGTTAGATAAAGTGTGTGGAGAACAACATCATTTGATGTGCCATTTCGTATTTCGGCTTTGGTAGAAGCTATTTCTAATCAGGTTGAACGACAACATCAACTTATTGTTGACCTTGTGCTGCATGGTAATAAGAAATAATAATTATAGATGTTGGAGAAAATGGTGAGAAGGACTTTTTTTCATTAGCTGAATAATATTACCAATACGACTAAGAGAAAGAGGGCAGCAATTTGGCAGAATCTTTAGCACACCAGGTAAAAATTCTTCGTGGCATTTCATTCTTTTTACGTTCTGAGTTCAAATTCCGCCGAGGTCGACTTCGCCTTTCATTCTTTCGAAGTCGAGCAAACAAGTACCAGTTGAACACTAGGGTCGATGTAATCGACTTGTCCCCGCCCCCGAAATTGCTGGCCTTGGGCCAAAATTTGAAACCAGTATTACTAAAAGGAATAAGGCAGCAATCTGGCAGACTCGTTAGCAATCTGGCAGACTCGTTTAGCAATCTGGCAGACTCGTTAGCAATCTGGCAGACTCGTTAGCAATCTGGCAGACTCGTTAGCAATCTGGGTAAAGTTCTTAGCGGTATCTCGCCCGTCTTTATGTTCTGAGTTCAAATTCAGCCGAGGTCGGCTCTTTCGGAGTCGATAAAACTAGTACCAGTTGAGCACTGGGGTGCCAAAATATGAAATCAATATGGCTAAGGGAAATACCTTTGGTAAGTACAAAGTATACTTAATACAAATACATTAACTCACATATGAAATACTGGGAGTTGAAAAAGTTGAGCAACTAAAAATAGTTCAAGTAATAAGTGGACAAACATTTTCTTTGTGGTACTTAAAATTAAAAAAAAAGCAAAACAGAAAGTAAGAATGACTCCAAATTAGGTCAGATGATCTAATTTTAAGACAATAGAGACAATGAGGACTGAAATAGATCTTGTCTCTTTAAAACCAGCAGGTGAAAGATTCAAACACATTGAGATATTATCAGGCATTCTTTATAAAACCATATTAATCTCGAATGGCAATTTTAATATATATCCATATGTGTTTGTGTGCGTGTAAAGAAAGAGAAAGATTGGGTGACAGAAAAGTGAGTAGAAGGCAGAGAGAGAGAGAGAGAGAGAGAAAGCGAGGGAGAGAGAGGTGGGGGAATAAAGAGAAGGTCATGACGTTCATAATGAATATTAACAATATTTCTGAAATTGACACCCAGGTAGAAGGTGCTTCACGGGTATGTTCTTATTAGTCCGAAACAATTGCTGCTTTCACCAATAGCTTCTCCAATGCAAATCCGCCTCCCAAACTGCATTGTCTAATGTTAAGATTCATAGAGAAAATAGAAACAAAGATTTAGTAAGCACGAGGAGAAAGTAATGGCTTGTTTAAGAGAGCGTTGTATCGGAAGTCAAAAGTAGATACTCGTGAGAATGACGTCTATGCTTTTATGAACATACAAATATACATACAAATTTATAGTGAAGTTGGATGGAAAATTATTCTGTACGAAGACCCAGTACATAGGAAGCAGTCAGATTTCTGCATGTAAGACCTTACAAATGAAGTATAAATGACCAGGATGGACGGGACTATATTGAAAGACAAACATATCCAAATCACTCAGTCATACAAAATGAACGTCAGAACTCGAGTCGAGAAAAAATTACTAGCTGGTTTCGCGAAGTAACAGAAATAATAGTTAAATCTCCATTAAACCTTCTTGATTCTAAGACACATTAGATAATTTACGTATCTTAAAATGTAGGGATGGTGGCGATTGGAAAGTCAGTTTCTAAAAGCACTTATACACTAATACTCACTCCACACAAATAATGCCTTATGCGTGCACTCGCACATGTGTGTATAAATATAGAATAGGTAGTATAAAAACGTTGAAATGTTCCGAGATGATGCGTAATAGTTCAACACTAATATTGAGATAAGATGTTATAATCTAAAATGCATGCAAGGGTATTCACAGAAAATACATTAGGAAGTATAAATATTAGTTTCAAAATTTTGCACAAGGGCAGCAATTTTAGTCGATTACATCGACCCCAAGTGTTCAATCTGTATTTAATTCATCGATCTCGAAAGAATGAAATGTAAAGTCGATCTTGGTGGTATTAGAATTCAGAACGTAAAGACGGACGAAATGCCGCTAAGCTTTTTACCTAGCGTGCTAACGATCCTGCCGTCTCACCACCCTATGAAGTCTTAATATTAGCATTAGACATACCGCTGTATTTCGATTGCTAATTGTTGCTCATTAGTTAAGGAAACAATTGCATACATTCTTTTAAATACAGCTGTTATAGTATTAGCAGTGAGGGTGTAATTTTTTGTATTTTTAGAAATCTATATACGGAGATATATAAGATTTGGTTATTTCACACAACATATATAACTCTCTATGTACAGATTGGGCTCAGTTGCATTAAGATCGAGAAACTCACTAAATATATCTCTTTTATATCTTTTCCAATATTTCTCTGTAAAAGATGCGGTGCTTTTTTTCTGTTCTTAAGTTATATTAGTGAGGATGTTATTTTACTAATCCTGGGATCTGTTTATGCGAGCATAACTTACGTCCACTGTTATAAGTATAGATAAAATTCAAACGCATTAGAAGTGGGAGATTATGTATTTCTCAATATGTCTCTTTTTATACCTGAATGAAGGTAAAAGACACAAAGTACTCAGTGCATAAATAAGGCAATCCAATGTTTCGTCAAGATTGCTCATAAAATGCTGTAGAAAGCACAAACAGTAAAATTCCAGTACACAGAAATTTATCAAAGACAGGGTGCTATGTTTCGATTATAAAATCAACCTAGTCAGCGAGGAAAATAATTATTCATATAGTATATATATGTAGTTATGTTATATTCTGATAAGAACGTATTAGAGTACAGTATAAAGCTCGTCCACCTTCAGATTGCACCCGGCGCTATCCAGTAGTTGTATTATGCGTTCTGCCAGATTTGCGTTGGGGCTTCTGCAGTGTGTGAATGGATAATGGAATGAGTTGGACTCGACAAGTAGGAGGAGTACAGTTGGACATTTAATTGTGATTACTACAATTGTTTCCACACAACGTAGTTCTCCAGGTTCGCAGATGTTTGGTTATGCAACCGTTTCCCTTTATTATGAGATCCAGTTGTGTTTCCTCAGATGATATATAAATAACTTTTGTCTCTGTAAACTCAAAATCTTAGCTTTAAACGCATCTATTCTCCAACTTATTCAATCATATATATATATATATATATATATATATATATATATA
>NC_068990.1:74380686-74381971 GCF_001194135.2 Octopus bimaculoides
ATATATATATATATATATATATACATATATATACAAATTATAAATTTGAAAATGCGAACAAACCCATGCACGTTCGATCAGGCAACATTGACCATAACATAGCAGCATTTCCGAATTTATATAGACGAGTAATTCCGTATCCATCCTTGATTTCATCATGTGCGTCACAAGCAGTACTGCAGAAAATTTGCAGTTTACTATCAGGGAGTGAATTGTCAATACTCGTCTATATAAATTCGGAAATGCTGCTTCTCTTATGTTATGGTCGATGTCGCCTGATCGAGCGCGCATGGGTTTGTTAGCATTTTCAAATTTATAATCTGGAATATCATACTGAAGTAGGAAATGAACTTTATGCCATTCTAATCCCGAAACGCGTGCATGATTAACTAAGGCTGGTTGGTTTCGTTATTTTTTCTTCTTTTTGTCTATGTAAGTTATGAGTATTTCTGTCTGTGGAGATATATTGTTGTAGAAGAATTAGTAGTTTGACTGCTAGTTCTAAATTTTGGTATGTGCTGGAGCAACTTTTGCGGATCCCTTAATTATGTTTATAATTTTCCCGTCCACTTTTTGTTGTTTTTTCCTGTCCTTCTTTGTATCATCTATCTGTCCGGATGTTTTATTGTTATCTTTTGCGTTCTTGTTCCATTTTTTGTATTTATATATACATATATATTAGCGACGCCATTTCTTTAGAGTTCTGCTTTGCTGGTGAAAGTGGACAAAACACCCACTCTAATAATTTTCTTTTATCTTTTCGTTCTTTCACCTTTTACTTATTTCAGTCATTAGATTGTGGTCATGCTGGGGCACTGCCTTGAAGAATTTTTAATTGGACGTATTGACCCAGAATATTTTTTAAATTTTACTTGTGGCCGAGAGAGAGAGAGAGAGAGAGAATTTGTGTTTAATTGTGCAGAACAGACCATCCTTGAATAAATAAATGAATAAATATATATGGTGTGATGGTTGTCATTGTCTTGAACGCTGACCATTCTCGCCACAGGACAATTTCCGGCTAAATAGAAAGACAGAAAGATAAATAGAGAGAGAGAGTAAGAGAGAGTAGAGATTGAAAGGTGTCAATTCTTTGAAAATTTTGTCTCGTTAGCACTGGTCACATCATCATCATCATTATCATCACCATAGTTAAAGTTTAAAATTGGAAAAAACACCCACGCTTATAACACCCACGATGGTCCCACAATTATGTTTTGTGGAACAAACAATCAGACAGAAACTCTCTTTTACATATATATATAAGCTGTCGTGGTAAGAAGCT
>NC_068990.1:74382191-74384212 GCF_001194135.2 Octopus bimaculoides
GTGTGTGTGTCCTTGTTTGTCCACCGCCATCACTTGAAAATCGATGTTGGTGCGTTTATGTCCCGGTAACTTAGTGGTCCACCAACAGAGACCAATAGAATTAGTGCTAGACTTACATAAAATAAGTCCTGGGGTCGATTTGTTCGACTAAAACTCTTTAAGGTGGTGCTTCAGCATGGCCGCAGTCAAATGACTGCAACAAGTAAAAGAATAAAAGAATCTATATCATTTAATATACGCAATTTACAAAAGAGTTACTTATAGTTAGATGCTTTAGAGACTACTTGGAGATACATGACATATTATACATAAATGTGCCAATTTATTGTATCTCTAAAGCATATAACTACGAGTAGCCCATTTGTAAATTGTGTATATTAAATGATATTTATCTCTGACTAGATGAAGTACATTTTTTGTTGATCCTACCTATTGATGGAACTGTAATATCTACAACATGTGTGGAAATCTGTACCTCACTTGTTATCTAACTTCTCCTACATCGTTTTATCAATGTTGATAAAATTTGACACGTGAGTAGATCTCATGTCTGGAAAACTAGTGAGGTACTTAGATAATGGGGTCGCTGGAAGGGACTCTTATATCTACTACATATAACTAATATATTATTTTTAAACATCCAAAGGAAATAACCTATTCGACTTTGAAAGGGATCCTTATATATAGCCAAGGGAAATAACCCACTTGTGTTCGTAAATTAATTCGTATAAATCAAATTGAATATGCCTATTTCTTAGTATTTGATCTCTTTGAGTTATTTACGCACTTTATCCCGTACAACGCTTAAACAAGTGAATAGTATTTTCCTAAACAACAGATCCACTTATTTCAGTTGGTGACTTATTCACGAATATACCAATACTAGCGCCACTGAGGGTAATATTCTCTGCGAACGCACAAAAGCTTTTTTTCAGAGTTATTTACTTTGAATTGTTATTGTCTCATATCGGATTAGCCTGTTATTACGTAACGTGCTTCACAATTTTAGTATATGTACCTTATTAGTATTTCCTCCAAAGTTCTATATACTTTGGGAACGTATTAAAGTTCTTTTCGGGACTGCTATATTTGAATTCTTACTATCGGGTAATTAATTTCATGCTATTACATAACTGACTTCACAATTTGGGTATTCATAACTTATTGGGAATTCCTAAAAACAAGATCCTGTGTAAGACGGTTCGGTATTCTCAATAAATGCGCAAAAGCCGTTTTATGGGCTACATACTTTGTATTGTTGTTACTGGATTAGGGAAACAACTATGAGAACTGTGTGGTAAGAAACTTGCTTCCCAACCAAATGGTTCGGGGTTCAGTCCTGCTGCGTATCACCTTGGTTAAGTGTTTTTTAGCTATAGCCTCGGGCCAACCAATGCCTTGTGAGTAGATTTAGCAAACGGAAGCTGAAAGAAGCCCGTCGTATATATGTGTATATGTGTGTGTGTGCGTGTGTGTTTGTTACCCACCACCGACAACCGGTGTTGGTGTGTTTACGTCTTTGTAACCTAGCGGTTCGACAAAACAGGCTTAAAATTACTGGGTCGATACATTCGACTAAAATTTTAAGATGGTGCCCCAGCATGACCACAGTTCAAGTATTGAAAGAATAAAAGAATAAGTGATTCATTGAAATAAACAGCCCTAAGGAAGAATCAACAACCCAAATTCGATCCAATAGCTCAATATAATTATACCAATATAATAGTATTTCTCTCTATTTCGTTATAAGATATTTTCTTCATAAGTGAAGTTTATGCTTTATGATCCACGCGTTTCTCCGCAACAACATTTAATTTCCCTCTGGACTATTTTTTGCTGTAGTTCCATCACATTAGAAAAAATTTAGTGTCAACATGGAACACTCTACACCAGTGTTTCTCAACCTTTTTACTCTGGCGTAACTCTTCAAATAAATTACATATCTCAAGGATCTCCTGCACTGAAAAAATTATATACCATATCTTTCTCATATTTTTTTCATCGTAGTTCACGTGGTAAAT
>NC_068990.1:74384331-74386133 GCF_001194135.2 Octopus bimaculoides
ATATACATATATATATATACACACACACATAGGGTGTCCAAAAATTAAAGACATTACTAAATATATCCCCAGTGGTTGTTATATTTGTTAATAAAATAATAGACTAAATAGGATGATCTCTATATTACAATATTACAATAACCAATAATATTTTGTGCATGTATAGTAATATTACGATCATGAAATTAGCATTAGTTTATCTCACTAACCCTTAGAAATATTTTGTGGAACCTTAGGGTTCCGAGGAGCCCCGTTGAGAAATGCTGCTCTACACAGTCGTTGTTCCTACCACAAAAGCGTTTACTGTTTTAAATAAGGGACAACATATTTGATGCAAGATGCTCATAGGTCTGCTGACCAAGATTGACAGGGGGCTAAACATCAAGCTTAACAAGAAGGATGTTGGAAGCATTTTCCTTTCAATTTTAAAGACATTTTTAAATGGTTTAATCAGGAAGAAGGGAAAATCTTCCATAATTTTCGAAAACTTTTGATACTTTTAAAATTTATGCGGATCACGCTCAATTTCAATGCCTGTAAATTAATAATTTTTGGAAGAAACAGGAGTAGGAAAGGAATAACAAAACTCAAAGAAATAATAATAAAAAATGTGATAAAATTCTAGTTAGAGAGGTCACAAATCGCTAACTCTCACTAACGGAAATTTTATAAATTCAACTGATTATGAAAACTTAATAAAAAATAATGATGAATTAAACTTTATTAAATGTTAAATTATTGACAAAATGAAATACGTTTTCAATAAGATATTAATTATTCGCTTAAAGAAAATATTTTAAGAAATCGGAAAAAATAAAATAAAAACAAATTAGCCACTAACCTAATATTATTAAAAAAATCTTCCTTGTTTTATTTTTTCCTATCAATATTTGATACTTAACGAAAACTGATCTTAAAGTATGTATTACAAATTCACTTGAAATTTATGGATGTGCGGACATCACAGAAAAAACGAATTAGCTGTGTATATGAAATAATAATGAAGTTCTTGAAAAGATTTAGCCTTTCTTTAAATTTAGATTTATTTATTTAATTAAATCCGCAACATATATATATATATGTGTGTGTGTGTGTGTGTGTGTGTGTGTGTGTGTGTATGTGTGTGTGTATGTGTGTGTGTGTGCGTGCGTGTGTGTGTGTATGTATATATATATATATATGTATATATATATCTATATATATAGATATGCATGTATGTATATATGTATATATATTTATGTATATATATGTGTGTGTGTGTTTATTTGTGTTAATACACACATATACATATATATATATATAATATGTGGGGACTATGTTGTTGTGTATCCGTGTATGCTTTTACGTTTAGTGGAAAAAAAAAGACGTGTTGAGTTATGTAAGTCTATGTGAAAAATGCAGCTGTTGGATACATAGGGAAGGACAAAATAATTATAATATAAAAAAATGTACCGGGGATACACGTTGTGCCCCAAATGGAGCAATCCAACAATTGAATTAGTAGAAAAGAAAGAGGAAAATGCAGAATATAATCTGCCATTACACCAGTTTTAGTCGTTGAACGGTGAAAGTATTTAGATATAGTTTTCGAGAGTGTAGAGTATATTATATTGACTCAAGAACGCCGAAAAAAATGTAATAAGTCCTGGATGATATTTCAACATCAAGTGTAGTTATCACAAAGTAATTTGGCAGACTCTCTACCAATTTTGTGCGTATATGTGTACGTCTATATGTATGTATATGTATATATACATGTATGTCTGTCTATATCTCTCTCTCTGTATATATATATATATATA
>NC_068990.1:74386293-74387366 GCF_001194135.2 Octopus bimaculoides
TGTATATATATATATATACATATATATACTAAGATGTACAGTAAGCGTCCTTCCTCTGATTTATGTATTTCTACAAATGATACACACACACATATATAGAGAAAAGAGAGAGTCAAATGGTGAGGTTCAGAGATGCTTTATTATGGCAATGTGTGCGCGTGTGTGTGCGTGTGTGTGTGTATGTGTGTGTGTGTGTGTGTGTGTGTGTGTGTTTGTAAGAAATTATATAAATGACAAGGGAATAAGAAATTCTGTAATGAACTTCATTAATTAAACTACTAATACTACTACTACTAGAACTACTACTACTACTACTACTACTACTACTACTACTACTACTACTACTACTACTACTACTAATAATAATAATAATAATAATAATAATAATAATAATAATAATAATAATCCTTTCTAGTGGAAGCATATTGTCTTAAATTTGGAGGAAGTGATGAAGTCGGAATTTGAACGGACAAAATGCCGCTAAGCATCATGCCCGGCGTGCTAACGACCCTACTAGCTCACCGCCTTAATAATAGTAATAATAATAATAATGATGATGATGATGATGATGAGGAGGAGGAGGAGGAGGAGGAGGAGGAGGATAAGAGAGAAAGAGGGAGAGAGAGAGGTAAATAGCAATAGAAAGGGAAAATACAGCACAAACGGATATGCATATATTCGATCTTTTCATATATTGTCAATTGTAATCATTAGAATTTCGACGCCTGAAACAATATTGTTCATTCCTATGCTCGCAACAGTTTATTGTAGTTGTAAGATACAGACGACTGCGCACGAAAAACCAGGAAGCGTCGAAGAAGGAACCATGTAAAGACAATAATAATATTGTTGTGAAGAAGTAGGAATACCATTAACTAATGAAAATCGATCTAACAAATGCAAGTGCAATCATAAGAATTTCTACTATTTTTCGCATGCAGAATATCCTATAACGGATAGTAAACACAAACACGTACACCAGGCGTGTGAATGCGAGAATCATTGCACTACGATGGAAGGAAGGAAGAAATACACATACCGTTATATATATATATATATATATATATATATAT
>NC_068990.1:74388316-74389154 GCF_001194135.2 Octopus bimaculoides
TATATATATATATATATATATATATATATATATGAAGTAAAAAGTAAGAGTCAGAAGGAAGAGTAAGAAGGGTTCGGCAGCTTTTTAGTCACTACAAAACATACATATACATGTGTTTGTGTGCGTGTGTATGTAAGTGCATATATAAATTGATCTTCCCCAGAATTTTCTACTTCCAGTATTTAGCTGTTCAACGTATTGAAATCTCAGGCTCATGCAACTGGCATGAGCATAGTATATCAAATACATTGGATTTCATAACGTAGTATCTCCAAGGCATGCATAACTTCCATGCAGTTTCCGTGTACTCGAGTTTACTCGCAAGGTACATATATATGTATTGCTAGCCTACGTCAGACTCCATACATACATGCATACATACATACATACATACATACATACATACATACATACATACACATACAACACACTACTTAGATATCAATCTTGAGAAATTAAGCTTCTCAAAACCAGAAAGGAGAAAGCTAATTCGAAGTCTACAGATCCAATCCATCACTGGAACTGTAAAAATCTGTAAAACTTTCCATAAGTTTACCATTTATATATATATGAGCATGTCTAGATATGTAACTATATGCATGAGAATACATACACAAAATATACAATTCTGCACATGCATACATACATACATACATACATACAAAAATACCCTGTCGTTGATGTTGAAATTCCAATCAAGGAACCTTGGATCTGGGTTAGAAACCGGTTCTTGCTCTATTGGCAAGGAATCTTGAAATGAACTGAATGATGACATACATACACTTACAAATACACACACATATTTATATGTATTTCTCTCTCTCTCTCTCTCTCTCTC
>NC_068990.1:74389164-74395682 GCF_001194135.2 Octopus bimaculoides
TGACATACATACACTTACAAATACACACACATATTTATATGTATTTCTCTCTCTCTCTCTCTCTCTCTCTCTCTCTCTCTCCCTCTCTCCCTCTCTCCCTCTCTCCTTCTCTTTCTCTCTTCTTCTTCTTCTTCTTCTTCTTCTCTGTGTGTGTGTGTGTGCATATATCTATGAATATATATGCAACTAACATGCACTGACAGTCCGAAACCTCGAATTCACTTTCACCCTTTCCTTTGTAAAAGTTTAATGAACATGTACTCAACAAAATAGTATTAACTAATAATCCAAATCAACGTTAAATCGTTTTAATATACAAAACATATATAAAAAGCACGCGCACACACACACACACACACACACATACATACATATATGTATATATATATATTTGTATATACGCATATTTATATACATGTTTATATGCACACATGCATACGGAAACATAATACACAAGCTTATATGGATATATATGTGTGTTTGTGTGTCTGTGTGTATACTCATGCAGATATATATATATATATATATATATATATATATATATCAATGTGTGTGCGTGCGCGCGCGCACGGAAATGCACATATATTGTATTGGAAAAATTAATGTTAAACCAAACATGATTATGTTGATGAGAAATGAATATTGATATTTACAAAATTTTACAAATTGCTCTTCCGTAGACATTCTCATAGACATGATAATCTCGAAAAATTACAGGAGGAAGCAATTATGGTGTCTACAGAAAGCTTAAAAACAATGTTAAAGAAACAAACTGGTTTAATATTGAGTCACAAAAAAGGTCAGAGTACATAGTTACAGTTAATTTAAAATTAATAACGTTGTCTGGCAACTCTAATAGAATATACGCAGACAAATAGGTTTTTGATGGAACTATAATGGAAATATAACGTGGTTTGCTAATCACGAAGTATTTAGTAACAAACTTGCGTAACTTCATTTACGAAAATTTTCTGGAACAAAATTGAAGCAAATGTAGTTTTTTTTTTTTATGCAACCATAATTATTATTCTTTTCGTTGTAACTAGTTGTCATTCTTTGTCATATTTCTGCGTAAATACGATGCATTTTCTTCATTTTTTTTGCCATGTTCTATTCATTTGTCAATACTCTTTCTATCTACCCGATACGGATTTTAAAACTGATCCTTTTTTGCTATTCTGGTTTTTCGATAAACTTTGTCCTTGAAGGATTGAAATAGTTTAGAATCACTTAAGGCTAATGCCATATTATTCGAAGATCTAACATGACATCCATATTAAGTTGGGTATAAAGATTGTATTTCGGTGTTAATATTGTTTCTGTTGCTAATAACTATGTTAAATAAGCCTTCTGGCTATTTTCAACATCAGTAACTGAAAAGACAGTGGAATTCTACAAATCGTGGCTGGTATGCAATCACAGGACGCCTGCCACTGAGAAGGTTGAATAGACTGAAATCACGATCGAGCAATTCCGGCGCCCACAACAGACAGTTTTTGTTTGGTACGATTTATGTCTGTGCTTTTATGCACCATGTACCTATAGGAGAGGACATGTCATATCTAATACTGCAACATTCGGCATTCTAACAAGTTATCCACATTAATTTAGATTAAAGGTTTGCTTTTGCTACTAATACTGCTTCCGTCGCTGTTGTTTATAGCTTATAACGAATAATTTATCTTGTTGTGAAGTTATTTTTAACGCTGTTCTGTCTCTTCTGATCCGTTTGTAAACAGTTTTCTATTACCCCATAATGCATTTGAGAATGATACTTTCTTGTTTTACTGAATAAGGAGGTGAAGCAGTCGGAATGACTTCCGTAGACTGCAGTTCAACTTAATCATACATGCATACCTACATACAGAGTGACAGACAGTCACACAGGCTTTGGCCGTGTTTAATGACTGAAACAAGTAAAAAGTAAAGGGCGCACACACACACACACACACACACACACACACACACACACACACACGCACAAACACACAAACACACACACACACATAATGATGTTGTTGTTTTGTACAGTTCTGTAGAAAGTATTTTAACATTAAATTTCATGATCACTCCACGCTTTTTACCAGCACGTGTTTATCTATATTTACACGATAAACGCAGTAAACCTGACAGCACTCGACATCGAACCCTTTCAGTGAATGCTGAAGATCATCTTCTGATGAGTAAAGTAGCACTGTGTCGTCTGAAAATATTAGCCGACCGTTCCTATACTCATCGATTGTGATACTGCTTCTACAACGCCCACTCTTTGTCAATTCAGTTCATAAAAAAGTATGAATAAGACAGGGGACAAATACACTCCCGCTGAAGTCCAACACCCAGTATAAATGGTTTCACCGTTCACTCGAAGTCAGGCATGACAGTATTCGTATAGGGACTTAACAGCAACCAGAAGGTGCCCATTAATTCCAATCTCTTGCAACACCCCTCCATAGCCGCAGCACGCATTGAATTATTTCATAAGGATTTATTATATGCGAGTCTAGTTTACTGAATGCAGAGCGTTAGACAGACTCCAACTTTTATATTTTATCCTCTAATTCCTTTACAGGCTCTGCTTAGAATTTATTGTTTTCTTTTTTCTTCACCATATCTGTTGTTTTGTTTTCAGCCAAACATTTTTCTTTAGTGAACCTAACGTCTACTTTGTACCTATTGTTTCCTTATGTACCAAGAGAAACAAAATGCTTTTGATACTTTTACGTTGTCTCACAGTAATCAATCTGCACTCACTCTTAATATCTTTTGCACTCCTGTAGATAAACTGCAGAACTTCTTTTTCATTCGTCTTCTGCCTCAGTTTCACGTGGCACGTATATCTTATCTATATATCAGCTACATGATTTCTAGGTTAAGAATGGGAATGTAGTTTTCCGATTTCTCTATCTAGACTCTTCAGCTCACTTAACTACCAATTTATGATATCGAAGATGTATGGTTAGTGTATTTGTATCTATAATCTTATTTCTGGCATTGGGTTTGATTTTTCATATTCGTCTGATAATTCTGAAGTATTTCTCTTCTAATTTTCTTTTTCATTTATTTTTGTGTGTTGTACCGTATCGGTGTTATCTAATCGAAAGTACTTATATGGATGGTTCTATTCTAATTTTCTGATTTCAGCGTCTGGCT
Organism: Octopus bimaculoides; assembly: GCF_001194135.2. Classification (NCBI taxonomy): domain Eukaryota; kingdom Metazoa; phylum Mollusca; class Cephalopoda; order Octopoda; family Octopodidae; genus Octopus; species Octopus bimaculoides. The sequence goes on from NC_068990.1 coordinate 74,392,318, forward strand.
ATTGATTTGATTCTTCATAATTTTTGCTTATTCTTTAAAGTAGCTTTGACACAATTTCCTAATCCCATAGTCGTGTTGATATCTCAGCTGAATCCAAGATGAGATAGCAGTGTTCTCATAGCTAATGATTTCGATACTATTGGCAAATTCACAACTATTTATATTAATGCTATTGTATGTTTATATGTATTCTATTTTATTATCCATTCTAACTCATTATTTTGCTGCACAATTTTATTCTATATGTTCTCCCAATATGACTGCAATTATTTCTGTTATCACCCAATGTTATATTTCTCTTCTTTGTGTCACTGAAGTATAATTCAGTATTTGTTTCAAACGAATTCTGTTTAAAGATGTCTTCATTTTAGTGTTCTTCCCGACACATTTTTGCAAAGGTCAGGTGTTTCAATCTTTCACTCGTTTTCAGGAACCCTTTTTAGATGTCTTCTCTTTTGATTTCCGTTTTTTTTTAATACGGATTCTAGTTGTGGTTTTTTATCGTACGAGACACCTACCTCGTCTATTTTGCTGAGTAAGGTTTATCAGGATAAAATTTAGTTTCCCATTATACTACCATGGTTATTGAGTAAATTGTATTCCTTAACTAGTTCATTAATGTTAGTGTCTGTAATAAGGCAGCGAGCTGGCGGAATCGATAGAACACCGGATAAAATGCTTAGCGGAAATATGTCCGTCCATACGTTCCGAATTAAGATTCCGCCGAGGAATTAAAATTTGACTTTAATCTTTTCGGGGTCGATGAAATAAGTACTAGTTGAACACCGAGGTCGATGTAATTGACTTACTGCCCCCTCAAAATTGCTGGCCTTATGCCAAAATATGAAACCAATATTAGAGTCTGGAAATTTTCATGAGAACCCAGTTCTATTATTTCCCAGAGTCGATTGGTTTTTAATCGAAGCTTAAAGATATTTTCTGTTGTCTCGGTTAATAGATTTTGCTATTGTCTCTAACTTTGTTCCCTATTTTCAGAATGGCTCCATTCTTGAATCAGAGTGTTATGTGTAGCCTTGAACTATATCAGAATTGTTGTTGTTGTTATTATTATTATTATTATTATTATTATTATTATTATTATTATTATTATTATTATTATTATTATTATTATTATTATTATTATTAAAGAAGGCGAACTAGCAGACTTGTTAGAAGGTTGGATAAAATGCTTAGCGGCATTTCGACTGTTTATACGTTCTGAAATTAGATGTCGCCGAGGTTGACTTTGCCTTTTATTCTTTCGAGTTCGATTAAAATAAGCATCAGTTGAACCCTGGGGTCGATGTAATCGACTATACGCCAGCCCAAAAATTCCAGGTCGTGTGCCTAATGATAGAAAAAAATTATCATTTTATTATTTTCTGTTTTCAACAGTTTCATCCGAAACTCATATAACCCTCATAATTGATATGCAGCAGTATTCCTTTATTTTAGTTGTGAGGATGGGTGCATGTTTTGCATATGTAATGTGAAAGCTGTGTAGAAATAGCTTTGCGTGCGTTATTAAACTAGAAGTACCTTACACAGAATACAGACTGCACCGAGCTGTCTAATTTCGTGTAAAGTTTTAAGCTTTATTATCGTCCATGTTTTTCATATATCATGCCTACCACCTTTTTTATTATCGAATCTATCTTTTTTTTATACTTCCATAACTTCTATCCTGATTATTTCCATTTCCAGTATCTTGGTCACAAGAAATTGAGATAACTGAGTACATAAGATTCTTTCATGTATTTAGTTTTTCAGTCTTTTTTTTTTTTTTTTTTGATAAATGTACGGTTCGAATTGATCTCCTTATCAGTAAGGATAAACATGCACTAAATTGTCGAAACCAAACTCATCATCAGTTCAAGGATAGATATATCCTATTGTTATATACTATTATTATTATTGTTTTTGCTAGATTTGCTGTGCTTGATTTTTCTTTCATGTGCTCCTGTGTTCTGGCGTGCAACAATGTTTATTTTATTTTATTTTATCTCAAATATACTTGAGGTGTTTTAGTTACATCTACTCTGCCATACCAGTGGATTTGCATTTTCGTTCCTATTGTCTTTTTCTTATAGTTTTTTAAATTTATTTTATAAGCTTTTATTGATTTAGAAGATGATCGTGAATAATTAAGTGTACTGTAGCATTACTTCATAATTCTTCTTTTATAGGCACAAAGCCTGAAATTCTTGACGAGGAGTTCTTCCATTACATCAACCCTAATGCTCGACTGGTAATTATTTTATCGACTTCGAAAGGATAAAAGGAAAAGTCGACCTCGGCTCCTGTTATGACATCGTAGATGACATCGATTAAACCTTTACCTGAAAACTGTTGACCGTGCCTCTATATCCAAAACCATTATTGTGAAGACGGCGAGTTGGCAGAATCGCTAGATCGTAGAGAAAAACGCGTTGTGTATCTCTTCTGGCTCTTTACATTCTGAGTTCAAATACCACCAAAATTACCTGTACTTTTCATCACCTCAGTTTCAATAATTTGAAGTACCCTATTCTGCGGCATACAAATCGAAGTTTTCAGAGCAAACTTTACCACCAAAAGAAAAAGGTAGGTCATCTCATGCCCCAAAACGACTACATAGGACTAAAAAGTTCCACATGAAATAGAGTACGATTTGAACAGGTAATGACAATGTTCGCATGTTTACACTACATTCTACGTTGATCTGTATGCTGGAAAATACAGTACCAGTCATGTACTGGGTTCTAACCCGCTCTGGCTAAAATTTCTCTCTTTGTAACAAAATTTGAAACTGTAATTTTTATCATAATTTAAAAAAAAAATACAGGAACAGGAATTCTTTTGTTTCTAAAATAATTTACAAAATATATGACAAGAAAAAACTAGCAGAGATGATTTATTTTTTGTTTATCAGAAAGTTTTTGAATTTAATAAATTATTAATATTAGATTACATATGCTGGCAATTTATTTCAATAATCAATACATCACCTTCTTTTCTGTGCGAGATATCATTTACACTTCTGTGTCTGTGTATTTGCCAAAAAGAAAGCTGCACTGAAACCTGCAAAGATAAATAGATGATAAGTAGATAATACTGACAGAAAGAAAAAAAAGACAGATAAAGCAGATAACTCTCTAGATAAATGCACACATACACATACATATATTTACTGTGTGTAAGTATCTATACATACACTCGCACACACACATATTTAGACACAAAGAGGTGGGGAGAAGGAGACAGATATAGGTACAAATATATATATATATGTATATAAGCACGCATATTTATATATATGTGTATGTATGTATGTATACATATATGTGTTTGTTTTTATATCCTCCTTCCTACCTCTCTCTCTCTCT
>NC_068990.1:74395757-74397067 GCF_001194135.2 Octopus bimaculoides
GACTCTATCCATAAAATATATTTCCAACTTTACCATTGCTCTCTTTATCTTTTTATATATTTATGCATATATATATATGTATATAAGCACGCATATTTATATATATGTGTATGTATGTATGTATGTATACATATATGTGTTTGTTTTTATATCCTCCTTCCTACCTCTCTCTCTCTCTCTCTCTATATATATATATATATATAGAGAGAGAGAGAGAGAGAGAGAGAGAGGGGGGGAGGGAGAGAGAGAGAAAGATGTATGTTTGTATGAAATGTGAGATATGTATGTGTGTCTATATATATATATAAAAGCATGTAAGTACATGTATACATATGCGTGTGTAAATACATTTACGTATATAGATATATATAGAGAAAAATATACAAAAAAAAAGAGAGGAAAAAATATTTACTAGACAAGTAGAAGGTGAGAGCATTACAGATATAAAGTTGCGTACAAAGAAACAAAGCGACACAAAAATACAATGTACTTAGTAGCATTGAAGAAAAGTTTGGAGAACAAGTAAAAAGTATAACAGTAAAAGTATATATACATTCACACTTACAAACACATACAATCACACACATACACACACTCACTCACACACACACACACCGCAATCATACCCATATATAAGCCCAGGTTGACCAGCCCACCTTGATGCCGAATCTCTTATGAGTAATTATTACCGTAATTGTTTGTGGTAAGTAGCTAGCTTGCTTCCCTACCATACGATTTTGAGCTCAGTCCTACTGCGTGACACCTTAGGCAAGTGTCTTCTACTATAGACTCGAGTCGACCAAAGCCCTTTGAGTGGATTTGGTAGACGGAAACTGGAAGAAGCCCATCGTGTATATATATGTGTGGGGGGGTGCGTGTGTGTGTGTGCGTGTGTGTGTGTGCGTGTGTGCGCGCATGCGCACGTGTATGTATGTATTTGTGTGTCTGTGTTTGTCCTCCCACCTTCGCTTGACAACCGATGTTGGTGTGTTTGCGTCCCCGTAACTTAGTGGTTCGGCAAAACAAACCGATAGAATAAGACCTTGAATCGAATTGTTCGACTAAAGGCAGTGCTACAGTATGACAGCAGTCAAATGACCGAAACAAGTAAAAGGTCAGAGGAATATGTGTATGTGTGTGTGTGTGTGTGTGTGTGTGTGTGTGTGTGTGTGTGTGCATTTGTGTCTGTGCTTGTTCCCCCACCAACTCTTGACAACCGAGGTTGGTGTTTTAACGTCCCCGTAACTTAGCAGTCTTGTAAAAGAGACTGATAGAATAAGTACTAGGCTTACAAAGATTAAGTCCTGGGG
>NC_068990.1:74397266-74402287 GCF_001194135.2 Octopus bimaculoides
ATATATATATATATATATAAGGTTGTCAAGAATGTTCTTGCAGAATTTTTAATTTTGGTTTTAAATGATATATTTTCAAATTAATTTTCGTCAAATTACTTTGACTTTATATATCATTTTCAAGCCCGTTTTTTGCTCTGTCTAAACAAACCACTCACATATATGTATGTATATGCATCGTTACTCAATTCTAATCCACCATTTTGTTGAATGAATTGAAGAAATTCAAGAATTGTCACAACCAACTATGATTAGAATATGGAATAAGAACAGCTTCAGTTATTCAGCTGGGACACTTTATCTCCAATTGACATATCATCGTCACTATCCACAGCCTCCATCACCGCTACCACCACCAGAATCAAAATCATCGTCGTCGTAGTTGTCGTCGTAGTTGTCGTCATCATGTTTTAGCCATTAACGATGTTGCGATTATTGTCCCCCATCGGTATCACTATTAACGGCATTTAAAGAGCCAGGTGGCCGATTTGATTGAGCGTCTTGCGAAGTACTTCGCATTATTTAATTTTGGCTCTTTACCCTCTGAGTTCAAATCCTACTGAGGTCAACTATACCTTTTATTGTTTTAGGGTCGATAGCGTGAACACTTGTCAAGTACCGGGATTGATATGATCGAGTGTTCTCTTTCTCCTAAATGTCTGACTTTATGCCGATCGACGTCAGAAATTGTTTATGTCAATGTCGTTAATTGACATTATTATTAATGATGTCAGCAGTATTATTGTGATTATCGTCAGCATTATGACATTATTACCAATATCCATTTAGCCACTATGAAATGGGCGAGATTGGTTTCTTTAGAATAAAATCTTCCGATACCCATGTTTATAAGAGCGGTTTACAAAGAGTTATCTATTCGAACTCTACGTATTTCACCATTAATGCAAAAATGAAAAAGAAAATAAATACAAAGCTTTTGTTTCTGATCATGCAACTATGCACACCACATGTTCATAACATAACAGAAAGCTTATCTGTGAAGTTCAGACAATTCCGTTTGTGTTCTTAGTAACTTTCCAGCTCTTTTATGTTCGCTATTTCTCATAAATGATCATTATCCAATCGAAGGATAAATACTTAAACTGATCGTTTCTTGCCAACGTCATTGCTCTGTATTCATTGCCCGCTTTTCTACCGTTCATCATTATACTCCTCACATGGAATCAGTTGTTATATATTGCTCGCTGTCTTTGACAAGTCCTAGTAAGAGGGTGTTTTCGGTGCTTGTAGTGTTGAAGGTAAGGTAACCACATTTGCATCAGCTTTGCCAATGTTCAGGTCTGCGTCCAGGCTGAACAGCATTAGGAAAGTGCAGCAGCTGTAGTTGCAAAGAAGGTGAAATCAATAGCAAAGTAAAATGCGCTTGAACAATTTGGCTGATAGAGGTGGGAACAAAAATCTCCGCATGGCAAATATGTGGCCCGTAACAAACAGGCTAATGTAGACCAGAAGCACACCCATCGGTGGCTACGGAGCTCAGGGCTAAAGGCTGAGAGAGAAGGCTTCGTCTTGGCTGGCCAAGATCAGAGCTTATTCACCCGGAACTATCAAGACAATGTGAGGGAAAATGGTGTCGACCCAAAGTGCCAATATTGCAATGATGGGATAGAAACAGTTGACCACCTAATCTCTGGATGTAAGGTTTTAGCACCTGTAGAGTACAAATCAAGACACGAAAGAGTTGGCCAATATCTACATTGGATAATGTGTCGGCATTATAAAATCAAAACTGTTGCCAAATGTAACAAGCACCACCCTGAGGCTGTAAGTGTGAGAGAAAATGTAACTATTCTTTGGGACTTCGCAGTATGTACAGATCGAACCATCAAGGCAAATAAACCAGATATTTTTGTGAAAGACAAAAGCAATATTGATTGAAATGAGCATACTCTGTGACCATAATATACGGCAAAAGAATTTGATAAGCTCAGAAAATATAAAGGTCTGCTAATCGAAATCGAAAAGATGTAGTATCTCAAGACGGTTACAATACCAGTGGTTGTAGGAGCACTTGGAATGATAAAAAAAGGAACTGAAAATTATTTAAGAATAATCCCTGGCATACCATCCATGTAGGAAGTGGAAAAGATTGTCATAACTGGTATGTCACACGTATTGAGAAGAGCATTGTCGCTGTAAATTTTCTTTCCTCCCCACGATACATTGGATTTCTACCGATAGCGACAAATGTGTGGTGAGAGGGGTGAATGTGTTGTGAGAGGTGTGAAACGGTATGGCACGTCGTTAGAAAATGTCCCAAACTGGATCAACGCGAATACAAAAGGCGCAATGATAATGTGGCAAAAATGATCCATTAGGAGCTCTGTGGAAATCACGGCCTATAAAGAGCAAAGACGTGATATGAGCAACCCCAGAAGGAGTCACCGAAAATGTGAATTGCAAAATTCTGTGAGATCCAATGATCCAGTGCGATGACCCGACCAGACATCAGAAACCGGACATTGTTGGGGTGATTAAAGAAAACATAATATATATGGTAATCGACACAGCATGCCCTGGTGACAACAGCGACAGTGTGAAAGAAGAAAAACTAAACAACTATGACGATTTGAAGTGGGAAATACAAAGTTTGTGGTGAATGGAAAGAGCAGACGTGGTACCAATAGTAATTAATGCGCTTGGAAATATCGGTACTCAACTACCAACATGACTGAAAAAGGTTGGTGCAAGTATGAAGGTAGAACACCTACAACAATCAGCATTGCATGGAACTGCAAGAATTCTTCACGGGGTTCTTGAAGCATGACCAGTAAGCAAGCGTCACCTTAGTCTACTACTACTACTACTACTAATAATAATAATAATAATAATAACGACAACAACAACAACAACAATAATAATAATAATAATATTTTCCATTATAGGCCCAAGACCTGAAATTTGGGGGAGAGCATAGTCGATTACAACGATCCAGTGTTTTACAAGTACTTAATTTGTCGACCCCGTAAGGATGAAAAGCAAAGTCTACCTTGGGGAAATTTGAACTCAAAACGTAACGACAGGCGAAACATCGCTATGCAACGTGCTAACGTTTCTGCCACCTCACCGTCTTAATAATAACAACGACAATAACAACAACAACAACAACAACAACAACTACTACTACTACTACTACAATAATAATAATAATAATAATAATAATAATAATAATAATAATAATAATAATATTAATAATAATGATAATAATAATAATAACAATAATACTGAGTGCACCTAAAATTACCCTTTGTCTAATTTCGTACAACATTTTATGAATTTTTAATTATCACTGATTGATTACTCCAACTAAAATAGAGAGAAGGGAAAATAGATTACGAAAGCTAAGCAATCAACAAAAATAGCAACGATATTCACTCAGACAGCTCACTTGAACGCGAAACAAATTAAAATTGACGCAGGTGGTGCTATTATGATCGACACGGCCTGAACCATTGTGGTCAAAATTGATCTGAGGTGATCGGGGAATACTTACTATCTAATGAATCCTCACACTAATAATAATGGTGCTATTTACAAGTTAATATCAACTGCAAGTATTCAAAACTTCGTAAGAAGTTATACAACTGGCTATTGTGAAATCCTATATTTCTCATTCTGGTTTCTTTAAGCAGTTATAGTAACAAATCGGCTACAGTTCCCTAATGAGTTAAAAATGCAATGGAACATGTACAGATTTCTCACCATTCCGACAACAGATTAGATTCATTCCTTCACTATGATTTATTGTTTGAATGAATTTTATTAATTAAAACTACGGAGTTATTTCCCGTGTCTGCTTTGACTTTAATTAGTCGTTAAGATAAAATTTTTATATCTTCACTCAGTGTATACTTTTAATTATAATTTCTTAAGTCATTAGCTATACTGGGTATTTAAATATTTACATAATTATTATCTTTTTTCTTTTCAGCAGTAGTCTGAGTACTTATATCTAGTCGTTATAAGCTGTGTGGCTTTATATATACATACTCTTTTACTCTTTTACTTGTTTCAGTCTTTTTTTGACTGTGGCCATGCTGGAGCACCGCCTTTAGTCGATCAAATCGTCCCCAGGACTTATTCTTTGGAAGCCTAGTACTTATTCTATCGGTCTCTTTTGCTGAATCGCTAAGTTACGGGGACGTAAATACACCAGCATCGGTTGTCAAGCGATGTTGGGGGGGGGGACAAACACAGACACACAAACACATACACACAAACACATACACACATACATACATATATATATATATATATATATATATATATATATATATATATATATATATACATATATATACGACGGGCTTCTTTCAGTTTCCTCTACCAAATCCACTCACAAGGCTTTGGTCGGCCCGAGGCTATAGTAGAAGACACTTGCCCAAGATGCCACGCAGTGGGAATGAACCCGGAACCATGTGGTTGGTAAGCAAGCTACTTACCACACAGCCACTCCTATGCCATACATATGTATTAATGAATTCTTAATACATTCTTAACATATTCTCTGACGGTACTATAAAACGGCTGCGGTTACGGAAGGTTTATGTGTCAAACTATAATTATTTCACTGGATATTAAGCTCAAATCCTGTAAGATATTAAGTTTAAATCTTGTCAGAAACTATTATCATAATCAAAAGTCACTAAATCAGTTTTATAAAACCAGGATCAAGATAGTTAAAGCCGGTCATTTATAATGCAGCACCCTTAATTTCATTGCCCCTAACACGTCTTTAAAAACTTCATAAATTTCTTGTGTTTCTATAGAAGTAAACTGGAAAGATCAAGCGGTTGCTGTCGAGAAAAAAAAATGTCCAAGGCACAGGTGTGGCTGTGTGGTAAGTAGCTTGTTTCTCAACCGTATTATTTTGGGTACTGTCGCACTGCGTGGCACTTGAAGCCATTGATTTTCAGTATAGCCGCTGTCCGACCAAATAATGTGGGTAGATTTGGTTGACGGAAACTGAAATAAGCCCGTTTATATATATATATATATAT
>NC_068990.1:74403118-74408826 GCF_001194135.2 Octopus bimaculoides
ATATATATATATATATAACTTGATTCCTGTAATTCCAAATGACAACAAATATTCATCATACTCCTACTACCTGTATAAGCAAATTATTGAACCTACTTTAGCACAGTAGTTATTATGGTCCGCACCATACTTCTGTCCCCAACAGGATAAGTCATAAAGGTTACTAGTGGGAGTTTCGCAATCTCTGGAGATTTGACTACGTAATCTGCTTATAAGATTTTCCTTCTAAAACACATTATTTATTATTAATGAAATGCATACAAACTTACATACTTATATTCATACATACATGCATGCATACATACATACATTTATATATACCACACACACACACGCGTACGCACACGTACCATATCTAGCTATCGATCTCTTTCTTTCTGTATAAATATGTGTGAGTGTGTATGTGTGTGTATGTGTGTATAAGTAAGATGATGAAACTAAATAATTTATAAACAAACCTTTCTGTTTTGCTTTTTCCTGTACGTACTCTGTGATCTTTTTAACTACGGAAACACATCAAGAGAGACGCTGGCTCTAATATGAGTTTTCCTTGCTGTTTGCTCGTTGAATAAATAAGAATTCACGTGGAATTGTATAGAGATTGTATTTTTCATGTAAATTAACTTTAAATCGCACTATATAATTGTGTGTGTGTTTGTATGTATGTATGCACTAACGTGCGTAGATACGTGTGTTTGTGTGTATGTGTGTGTGTGTATGCATGTTCTCTTGTATTAAAATATTTCTTATTAATGCAACACAAGTATGTCGCAGTCAGTGAAGTACAGGACATATATGTATATATATTTAGCCCACTGTTTCGATCTCAAATCCTTCTATGGTCAGCCTTGTTTTCGATCTCTTCTCCTTTTGTGTGTCGAAGCGAAGCTAAAATAACAACGACAACAAATAACAATAATGATGCTAATAACAACAAAAACAACAACATAAGCATATGGCAGGATTTTCGCGAGCACCACGATCGCGACAGTCCTGTTGTAGCATGAAGACATGTGATGCAAAACCTATTTTCCCACTGTTTTCTGCGTTATGTGCAAATCAGAGAGCATAAAAGTGAATGAGAATACACACGATAATTTTTAATACGGCGTTGAGCAGGCAGAGTATATAACGCGTCGATTAAAACGTTTATTGACGTTTGGTCCGTCTTTACGTTGTGAGTTCAAATTCCACCGAGGTTCACTTTGCTGTCGTCCTTTTGAGGCCGATAAAATGAGTACAAGCCATGCACTGTGGTCAATATAATCGGCTTCTTTCACCACAAAATTTCAGGTCTTGTGCCTAAAGTAGAAAGAAATAATAGCTTAATTTGAATAGCGGTTCTTCATGTACCTCCAACATTTTATAATTTGGGAAATGGCAGTGGAATTTCAAATGAATCTAAAAAGATGGGACGTTTAGCAGAACAGTTTTCGTAAGTGAATGCTTAGCAGTTTTTAGTTGGGATCTTTCATGGCCTGAGTTCAAATCTCACCGAAGCCGATTTTGTATTTCATTACTTCGGGGTTAATAAAATAGGTACCAACCAAGTAGCTTGAGGGAAAAAGTAATGTAATTGGCTGTAATCTTACCAGGTAATTCTTGGTCTTGTGGCTAAATTTAAAATAATAACATATTGGTAGCGTACCAATAAATGCTTTATTATTATTGCTCTCTGTAGTTTTGAGCCGCAGGGCTATGAACTTTAAGGAAAGTGTTCCCATAGATATCTGAATGATATAACCGGGAGAATACGAACCAACTGATATATTAAATGGACGTGAAATAGAGAGCTGTAAATGACACGACAGAAGACAGATGATTCATAAAGACCATTTGTAATCTATGAAAGTTAGAGGTTGTATGTTCCAGAAGAATGAGAGCCTCACGCAGCTTAGCAAATCCCAAAACTACCAACGAACACTTAGATAGACTAGATAAGAGAAGCAATTTGAACCTTCTGTTCTTGTGATCAAAACTAAGCGTCAGTTGCACATTCTTGTTTGAGTAGGTTACCATATTTACTTTCTTTTTCCTTAACCTTCGGCACACTGCATTTTCTCTAGAACTGTCTATCCTGCCACTTCCCTGTTACTACAGGGGAGAAAACTCATACGGTGACAGGATGAGCCGACAGTGTACTAAAGGTTAAATTATACCTTTTTAAAAATGTTATCCGTGTTTCACATAATCACTGAGTAATTCTCGGTACATTTTTGAGAAATTTTGAAATCTTAAAATGCTTTATATTCTGTGTAACACTTCTTGCCCGTTTCTCAATTTTATAAGACTTTGTATCTATCTGATTATATGAAATATAAATGAAGTTGTTTATATTATTATTTTTACCTTCATATTTAATATTATACTCATCATCATCATCATCATCATCGTTATCAGAAGCATAATTCATTAATATTTTTCATATCACCATATTTTCGTCGCCATCATCATCGTCGTAGTCGACATTATCACCATAATCACCATAATCATCATCATCAGCACCATCGCTACCACCACCGTCACCACATCAAACTACTATCACCATACCATCACCATAAGACCACTACAATCTATAACTACTATCGACACTACCACCATTCCAACGCTTCTCCTCTTTCTCCTCCTCCCTTCCCCCTCCTCCTCATAATTGAATGTATTTTTATTAATGAAAGATTCAAATAGATTCCACCAAATAATAACTCTTGATTTTAATGTAACAGAAACAATAGGGAAAATACATTAAATACGAATGTAATGAAAATATAAAGAAACATGAAAATAAAGAGAGACGGAGATAGGAAGAGAGGGAGAGGATGGTAGAATTAGAGAAAACGAAAGGCAAAAATAAAACTTATGATATTTTACTGAAAACAAATGACATCGCGCTATTTAATATAAGTATTCTTCAACACCGAAGAAATAGTTACTTTATTTTGCTATGTAGGGTATTCTAAATGCTAATCAGACCATTTTTATTACGTGTTCTCCTTTGCAATTAAACACACTAATACACACCTATACATACACTAAATACACAAACATGCGCACATATAAGCACAAACTGACTTTCCCCAAATATATATATATAGATAGATAGATAGATCTATCAATATTATAAACATATATTAATGTATATGTGTGTATGTGCGTGCGTCAATATATATATATAGATAGATCTATCAATATTATAAACATATATTAATATACATGTGTGTATGCGTGTCTATATCTATATATATACATAGATATGTGAGCGCGTATATATTTGAATATATCGGCAAATACCAATGTATTCATATGTATTTTTGTATGTATACACACAGACACTGACACACATGTATGTATACACACACACACACACACACACACACATACATGCATTTATATACTGTCTACACACACTCACACACATGAAAACATCCAATTATTCATAGATATCTACATACTTGCATAGACGCACAGACGCACATACACACGTATACGTATATATACTCTCATGCAAATACGTGTAATTTTAATTTTCTATATTTTTCTATACTCATTTATTGGAAAGCAAGAATAGATTATATACCAAAGATCATTAGAATCTTCTTGCGTCTCACCAGTCATAGAAAATGCATTAACTGAAGGGTATAGAATCCAATCAAAGCCCAGCATCGAACTGCACAGATTTCGAAAAAATGTTTTCCAGAAGCTTTTTATTGTATGTGTTCAACAAAAAATATTCATGTGCTTTTACTGTACATATACTTTTGCGTAGACTGGGAATTTTTTTCTGCTCCTCGCTTCAGCCCGAAAACTTAGATATAAAAAAATGAACAATGGTTAGTGAAATTTTTTATCATATACATACATAAATGCATACAAATATTCATTCATACTGGCATATCCTTATGGATAAATGACTACACTGTGACAGTGTAATAACAATATAATCGAAACAAACGGCATTAACCACTCGGAACGTAAGAACAATCTTTTAATAACCAACAATCCAACATGCTAACTCGAACAGTAAACTTTGAACTCCAACTTTGAACTATCAACATACGAACTGCAAAACTAGCACGAAATCCCTCGCTTATTCAGACCGCTACTATTTATATGTAGTGGGCCAGTCTATTCTCGCCAGGGAGCGTTGTATCCTCGCACATCTCCCCTTTTGAGATTTCGTGTTCCAAAGGAATAAAGAAATTTTGTATTCATATTTTTAAAAATCTTTCTTTACTATCTCTTTCGCTTGGGCATTATCTCAAGGTATTCGGTCTGTTTTCTCTTTCTCATGCTGGTTCGACGGGACTATTACTTTCGGTACCAGTACATCGAATTATTCACAGAATACTTCTATGGGAATTTCTTCCTGATCTTGATTATGCCTCTTCCTTGGTTGGTTTGTATGTCTCTTATGTTCACCGTATGACCCTTTAATTAGATACATCATACTTCCAATTTTTCTGGCAACAAGGCCATCTTCTCTGCCTTCTTCGCCGTTTCTATAGGTTTTTAACGCATTTTATCACCTCTCTCGACGTATTTCGTTGGATATTTCGTATTTGCTTTACGTCTTTTTTTCTCTGGTAATAGCTTATCAAAAATGGATTTAATTCTACTTGCGAACATCAATTCTGAGGGAGACTACCTTAAATGTGTACATGGATTGGGGGTCACTCTGTATATTCTTAAGAAACTTGTCATTGCTTCTTCGTTACTTAATTCATTCCTCGCTTTTCTTCACGCACTCTTAAAAGTGTCCACAAATCTTTATACTTGCTCGTTTGACCTCGGATGGTAGGGTCGTGTGAAAATATGGTTTTTCGCATTCCTTTTTACTGAAGTTTTTGAATTCATACCCAGAGAACTGCGTTTCGTTGTCTGAAACTGCGTTAGCTAACGTTGTCTTGTGTAAACGAGCTTACTGGGATTTCGGACTTCGTCGAACTGTAACTCAATTAATTGTTGTTGTAGTATTTATTTTTGCAACTCCTGTAGTTGTTACAGTGGTTTGTCTTGAAGCTGTACTACGACCGTGTGTGTATGGGTGTTGTGTTTGAACAAGGCACTTTATTTCACGTTGCTCCAGTCCATTCAGCTGGTAAAAATATGTAGTATATCTATTACAAAGGGTCGGCTTTGTCCCATTCTGTGTCTCGTCGAATCTCCCTGAGAACTACGTTAATGGTACACGTGCTTGTGGACTTCTTAGCCACTTACACATTAATTTCTAAAGTAGGCTATTACGTTCATCGGATCAACTGGAACTCTCGTCGTCGTAACCGACGGAGTGCCAACATATATACGTGTATATTCATGTACATAATATATGGATGAGAGTACGTACGCATGTATTCATAAGTACGTGTATATATTCGGGTGTATGTGTATGGTGAGTGCGTGTTTGTGTGTGTGTGTGTGTGTGTGTGTGTGTGTGTGTGCGTATGTGTGTGTGAGTGTGTGTGAAAAATTATTGACTCATTTCACAAGGAAAGTTCAAAAATTATTCAAAGTACTTAGATACTTAGATGAGTTTCGTCCAGAATTGGCCCAGGCCATGACTAACTTGATAGTACTACTTAGGAAGGACATTTAATGATGTTTTATATTATAGTCGTTTTTGATCTCATAGCCCATCCAAGTAAAGAGTTATTTCTCTTATATACTCGTGGAATGGGGGACCAACACTTTGGAGCGAAAATTAATATAGGGTA
>NC_068990.1:74409396-74409854 GCF_001194135.2 Octopus bimaculoides
ATATACACACATATGTATATATTGTGTTTATATATATATATATATATATATATATATGCATCTATGTAAGTAAGTTTGTTTGTATGTATGTGTGTATGCATATATGTATGTGTGTGTGTATGCGTGCATGTATATATCTATGTGCGTTTCTTCTCGTTATATATTACAAATATATTTGTTGATATTGGCAATAAAATTCCATTCCAATATTTCTTTTGAAATTTTTCTCCATCCAAACTGAGATCAGTCTTAATAATTAATCCAGAATTAATATCTCGGGGGGAAAAAAATGAAAGCATTTTTGTTTAGATTTTTTAATCATATACATATGTATAGATGTGTACACCTGTACACACACACACACACACATATATATATATATGTGTGTGTGTGTGTGTGTGTGTGTGTATGTATAGTTGTATGTTTCTATATATAAATATATATATGCATGTATATAT
>NC_068990.1:74410711-74416073 GCF_001194135.2 Octopus bimaculoides
AGAGTACGTTCTGTCTTATCTTCGAAACGTCAGGTTAGAATAGAGGCAGCTGATGAAGGAATATTCCAAGTGGCTTTCCGTTTTCCTATGTGTTCGTTCCGTTGTCTGTAGTTCATTGTTCTAACGTCCTGTACCCTGATATGCATATATCTACACATGTAGATGTAAGTATGTACATATATGTGTGTATACATGTATATATATATTCTTTGTATTATATATATATATATATATATGCGTTTTTTTATATGCATGTGTGTGTCTGTGTGTCTGTATGTGCACCTGTAAACGTGTTTGTGTGTGTGTGTGTGCGCGCCTGCGTATGAATATATGTGTCTGTATGGGCATACTCATTGTAATATGTTAAATTATTCTCTAGCTTCTGTGTCCTCTTCTGCGACACTTTCCCTCATCGTGTGTGTTCCCCTTCCGCTTAGTCCATGGACTAAACGGAGCAGGAGGACGGAAAGTGTCGCTGTATTCTCTAACTTCCGATCAATTACTAGGAACTTTTACAAAATCAATTCCTGAGACAGGTTGTCTTAGAACACGAAATTTCAAATAAGAAGAAATAAAAGAAATAAAACAGAATATACAAACAAACGCACACACATAAACACAAGTACACAAGAAAACACACTCACACACGTGTGTATGTATGTGTGTGTGTGTGGTGGGGGTTTATCTGTACATCTATGATATATATTTTGTTTTTAACTTTTACTTGTTTCTGCCATTGACCTTTGGCCGTGCTGAGGAGCTGCTTTGATAGGTTTAGGTGAACAAACTGACCTCAGTGCTTATTTTTGTGCTAGGTAATTAGGCTATGGGCTTGTGGGTGTCGTAGTACACTACCCTTGTGATTTGCTTTTGGCGAAAATTTGCGAAGTTAGAACTGTTAGAATTTCCCATACCCTGATGTTCTGCCTCCACCTGTAAAAGTGGGCCCACTTTTGCAGGTGGAGTCAGAAAAGTGAAAATGCAAATTGAATATAAAAAAATAATAATGGTTTTTTTTAATGAATAGTAGCGATAAAAAATACAGTTAGATGAACTGAGGTAGAATTAAGAGGAATTAAATTCATTAGTTTGAATTGTTAAAGTCAAGCCGGTGTCGTCATTGCTGTTCACTGGATTTGAATGCGTACCGAATATCGAACAGTTTTGGGTCTACTAGTCCCTGAGTAAAAAAAGATTGTGTAAAGGAGGTAAGTAGTTCTGGACGTGGTGCTATTAGGATCGAAATAATACTGCTTCCTATACACACACACACACCCACACACACACACACACACACACACACACACAAATATATATACGACCGGCGTCTTTCAGTTCCCGTCGATCAAATCCACTCACAAGAATTTGGTCAGCCCGAGGCTATAGTAGAAGGCACTTGTGCAAGGTGCAACGCAGTGAGACTGAACCCGGAACCTTGTAGCTGGGAAGCAAACCCTTTGCATTGCAGTTTGTCATGAAAAAACATAATTGTCGCCTTAAACAACTTAGTCAGCTCAGAGCGGCTTATGTTCGATTAATGGATACATTTCGAACATTCATATACACACTAATATATATATATATATATATATGTATACATATATATATGTACACATATATATATATGTACGTATATATATATATATATATATATAAATAGAGAGAGAGAGAGAGAGAGAGAGAGAGAGAGAGAGAGAGATGCGTGTTATGTGTGTATGTATGTATGTATATAGATAAAATGCATATCATAAAGAAATTCGTGAAAAAATAGAATCCATTCTAAAGGATCTAAATGATATTTCTCAGCCATAAACACACAAATATCTGGGATGACATTTTCATTTTTGCCAAATGCCATACATTAATGAGTATATTTCTGGGTAGAACTTGTTTCTTAATTAATGATTAATTCTACAAAGAAATGTCGAATACTTCAAAGTGGTAATTTCTGAAGTAATAAATGCTATTCGCTTCGGTTTCAAAGGATATGCAATTGTATATCACGAGTGTATAAACACGATCGTCGTTTGAAATGTTTTAAACCATTGCGTTGAAGAAGCTGTTGAAGTAAACAATGCCTTTCATTGTTCAGCAGTCAGTAAACCGCTTAGTAAACAACAGTATACTTTTTCCTAAATTCTGCGTCCTTGGGCTTATGTGACACACTAATATTATTTACATATTATATAGTATGTTTGCTCATTATTCCTTTTCTTTTGCTAGCGCGATGTGTTTTCGGATTCTTTAAAGCAACCAGAGCTGAAATACGGCTGAAATTTAATTTCCTTTCTTTTTCCAGATGGTCGATGAAACCGATTAAATACCTCATTGTATCAGGTGACATTTAGAAGACAAGAACAACAACAAAAACGACAATAGCAATAACAACAACAACAACAACAACAATGATAATAATCCTATTTTGAATAAAAACGTGTTGGCGCCAGCTATGAGACTCGAACTCACATCTCGGTGATCACGCGTCGCGGGGCTCTTAGACCGATTAAGCTAAACTGCCCACAGCACACAAACGGCAAATTTAAGATGTATAGAAATCTTGCTTTATGAGACGCTATTATATGTTAAATTCAAATTACGATAAACATAAACAAACAAGCGAAGTTTGCTTTTAGAACCGTTGAGATGTCTTATAAAGTTAAAGAAGTGATTTTTAAATTCTCAAACGCAGGATAGTGCTAATAATATAGTCTGAATAGGATAAGCTAGCCCTATTTTGCAGAAAAAAGTGTTGGCGGCCAGCTATGAGACTCGAACTCACACTATCTATCTATCTATCTGTTCGCTTTCCTTCTTGACTAATCGTGGGTCAAAGGGGCATGCAACATGAACTATATAGCATACGTGGTGCACCTTCTCAACCACAACTAGGTTCAGTCTGTTATGCTCTAACACGTGATCCCTTTAGATTAGGAAATCCCAGAGGAT
Organism: Octopus bimaculoides; assembly: GCF_001194135.2. Lineage (NCBI taxonomy): Eukaryota > Metazoa > Mollusca > Cephalopoda > Octopoda > Octopodidae > Octopus > Octopus bimaculoides. The sequence continues at coordinate 74,413,658 of NC_068990.1, forward strand.
TTTACTAGTCTCCGACTCTGCCACTCTCTGCGGTTTGTGCTCATACCACGTCTTGCCTCTCGCTAGCCCTCACTTTTCGCACAGTTTTCAATGTAGTACTTTCACTACCTGGTCGTGTCAACATAACTAGTAGTGGTTTGGGGCAAGTGTAGGGCATTCGTTCGTGATATGGGCAATGGTTTCATCCACTCTATTGCAGATGCACTTGCCTATTTCTAAGGTTGACTCTTCGATTCGTGGCCAGAGCTTGCTCCTGCGCTGCCAGTATAGTGCTATCGGTCTCATTTTTTAGGGTTCCATTCATCAGCCAATCCCACCTATTTTTTCCAGCAACTTCTGTTGTGGATACATGGAGTCGATTGTGTAGACTTGTTGCGTAATTCTTCTCCAAGTCCTTTTTGTACTTCTTCCTTTGTTTTCCCGTTTTTCTCTGTTTTCAATACTCCCTCGTTCCTAACTGACACTAGCATGGTTTCCTTACTTTGGGCTAGGTATCTCATTAAGCTCTCGAGTTCGATACGCATGCAGTCTTCCACACTTATCAGCCCCTTTCCTCCCTTTTCTTTCTTCATGTATAGGCGATCAGTGTCTGCACGTGGATGATGGGCTCCATGCATCGTTAGGAGCTTTCTTGACTTCCTGTCCATCTCTGTTAGCTCCTCCACTGTCCACTTCAAGATTCCAGCGCTATACCGAACTACCGCGACTACGCGCGAGTTTATTGCCGAAATTATGTTTCTGGCATTCAGCTTTGAAGCTAATATTCTTCTCACTCGCCGCAAGAACATGGATAATAATAATAATGATGATGATAATGGTTTCTTTTATTGGTCACAAGGGCCCAAGATATGAAGGACAATACCGAAGGAAAGAAGAAGAAGAAGAAGAAGAAGAAGAAGAAGAAGAAGAAGAAGAAGAAGAAGAAGAAGAAGAAGAAGAAGAAGAAGAAGAAGAAGAAGAAGAAGAAGAAGGAGGAGGAGGAGGAGGAGGAGGAGGAGAAGAAGAAAAAGAAGAAGAAGAAGAAGAAGAAGAAGAAGAAGAAGAAGAAGAAGAAGAAGAAGAAGAATAATGCCAAAGTGTATTCTCGCAAAATGCAGTTAGATGAACCCGAGTCCAAAGAAAAGGTGACCCCAACTCAACAGTGAAAAGAAAAAAATATAGCCAAATAAATTGCTGTAATGAAATCTGCTTCCGTTTATGATCTCTAAGTCCTGCGACTAACAGAAATCAATATAATAAGAAACACAATGAAATAACAGGGTGGATCCATCAGCTAAATCTTTGTACAGTTTACCACAATATGGCCCAAGTGTAATGGCTGACGCTAAGAAAAGAGCTTGTGTTTCCGTAAGTCTGTGAGAATTAGTGTTTGTGCAAGTGTGTACGTGTGTGAGTGTGTGTGTCTGTATGAGTACGTGTGTGTGTGTTTGTGCACGCGTGCGTGTTCGTGTGCTTGCGTGTGAAAATGCGTGCATATATGTATGCATGTGTACATATGCGTACAAAAATAAATATCGTAAATATTTCTAGATCCCCCGGCTGGAATTATTTGACTAAAATAATAACCATGAAACACTGTTTCGAAACAAAGAAATATATACAACTAAGTGAATAGATAAATAAACTGACAGAAGGAACTAGAACTAAATATGGCATCGCATTTGTGTAATAGGGACTTGTACTTAGCAAATTGAAAGAGCCATCAGATGGACAAGATATAGTATTCTTGGAGCAGTCTAGATAACATTGTAAACTATCAGCATTTATCCATACATACGCACACACATACAGGTATATGTATGCATGCATATACAAACACATACGCATTGCATAGTACATACATATACATGTGTGTGTGTGTGTGTGTGTGTGTGTGTGTGTGTGTGTGTGTGTGTGTGTGTGTGTGTGTGTTGTTTGGAACTCCATCAATAGAATAAAAATAATATATTTAGTGTAGCGTTAGCAAAGATGAAGAAATCTCTGTTATATTGGTAACATGCAATCAATACCTCCAACAAAAACAATAACGTATTGAAGTAGAAGGAGTTGGTAAGAGCACTTCGTCGGCAACATCATTAATTTTTGCTGAAGTTTAACATTAATGACAATGCGTAGCAAATCAGGGAACGGAAACGGTTAATGCAAACAAAAACACACACACAGAAAAAAAAAAGAAAATGAAAAATCTAAATATACGAGGAGAAAAAAAAACACATCATAAATAAATGTAACAAAGAAGTAAAACAATTAACTCGCTTGATTAGGATGAGATTTGCTTCCAGTAAAAACGGTTTTGGTAGTGTCAGTCTTTATTCTATCTAACACTGATTATTTGATTGATTGGTGAGAACATTTAGAGTAAGATACAAATCAGCATAACGTAATGTAATATATGTGTGTGTATATGTATATATAT
>NC_068990.1:74416405-74422089 GCF_001194135.2 Octopus bimaculoides
AGTCATTATACATATGTAAAATATGATATCTATAAAAGACAAGACTGAATACCATCAGAACTATAAAACAAAAAATTGTTATAATCACATCCCAAGAAAATTTCTTGATTTCTCAAATACGTATTTAATCTGTAAAATTACAAGCTAACAATCGAGTCTCTTCGAGGAGAGAGAAACCTTCAGTAATTATCGAATCTAAAGTTATATTACGTCGTCCTTATATCTATTACCTCCACTGCGATGTATTAAGCGGGAGCAAAGATGCGATAAGAAACAAGAAGATCTAGGCACGTACAATCAGACAGGGGAAAGGTTAAACGTGGTTTTCTAAATAAGATATCGCACGCAGCGCATTCATTTGCTTGGGAACGATTGACGATAAAGTAATGTTATGATGGTAGCAATCAAAGTGATGGTGGTGGTGGTGGTGGTAGTGGTGGTGGTGGTGATGCAGGCAATCATAGGTGATATTACTGTTGCCATGCTGGTGCCGCTGATGCTTCTGTTACTGTTAGTAATACTAATAATGATATTTGTTTCTCATTTAAAACAAGGCCTGTAGCTTAGAGGAATGGATATATTGATTACATCGATCCAAGGGCTCATCGGGTACAAGAAAGACGAAAGGCAAATTCAACTTCTGCAGGATTTGAACTCAGAAAGTGTAGAGCTGGAAAAATCCGTTATAATGCTAATAATAATCCTTTCCATTATAGGCACAAGGCCTTAAATTTGTGGGGAGAGTGTAAGCCGATTGCATCGACCCCAGTGCGTAAATGATACTTATTTAATCGATCCCGAAAGGACGAAAGGTTAACCTTGGCGGAACTTGAACTCAGAACGTAGCGACAGACGAAATGTTGAGGTGGTTTGGCCCCATGGAGAGGGTGGATGAGGAGCGAAAGGTAAGGAGGCGGATGAAGGCAGCAGTAGTAGGCAACAGAACCAGAGGCAGACCGCGGTTTGTGTGGGTGGAGTGAGGAAAGCTTTGATGGTTAGAGGTGTTGGAGTGAGAGATGCAAGAGAGTTTATAAATGATAGGGGTGGGGTAATGATTACCGGCATTTCTACTGACTTCGCATTCTGAGTTCAAATTCCACCGAGGTCGACTTTTGCTTTTATCTTTTCGGGGTCCATAAATAAATACCAGTCGGACACTGGGGTCGAAGTAATCGACTACTTCTTTCCCCAGACTTGCTGGTCTTCATCTAAAATCATTATTAAGACGATGAGCGGGCAGAATCATATGCACACGGGGCAAAATGCTTAGAAGCATTTCGTCGTGCTTTACCTTCCGAGTTCAAATTCGGCCGAGGTCGGCTTTGCTTTTTCATCCTTTCGGGATCGATAAAATAAGTTCCAGTTAGACACTGAGGTCGATGCAAAAGATTTATCCCTACCCCAACAAAGAAATTGCTGGCCTTGTGCCAAAATAGAAACCATTATTACTACTATTTTTCCTCCTAATGACACAAGCAACATAAATAAAACGAAACAAAATAATACTGATTACGAAAATCATATCAAAATTTGATACACCAGCAAACATACCCCTTGCTCTATAGCGAAGAGTATATGGTGAAGGTGATGGTGGTGGTGGTGGTGGTGTACGGGGATAGTGATGATGATGACGACCATGATGATGACCATCATCGTGGTAACGATGACGACGACGATGGTTGCGGTAGTGACGGTTCGGCAGCGGTAGTGACGGTTCGGTTGCGGTAGTGACGGTTCAGTAGTCACAACTATGGTGGTGGTGATGATGGTGAGGAATATGATGATGATGATGATGCTGATGCTGATGATGATGATGAACCAATAATCATAGTAATATTAACGTTGTTAATGAATTGTCTCATTTATCTGGCACTCTATGTTTCTACTATTCCACCGCATTAATTACAATATCAATAATGATAATTATATTGACGATGGCGCTGATGGCGGAGCTGTTGCTGTAACCACTGCTACTGCTGCTGCTGCTGCTGCTGTCGCTGATTACCGATGGTGATGTCGATGACAAGAATAGGAGGCAATGACTAAGAAACTTTAATGAAACACACATACATGCTTACATACATACATACATACATACATATACATATGTACATACATGTATACATATATATGCATATATACACATATATACATACACACACACAGACGCACACAAGGACGCACACAGACATATATACATATACATATTACATATACATACATACACACACACACACACATATATATATATATATATATATATATATATATACATACACACACACATGCATACTTACACATACTTATACACTTATATATAAATGAATTGTTTGAACGAAGACCTATTGAATGGTAGTGGTTATTGTTATTGTGGTGACGTCGGAGTTATTGGTGGCGTTGGCAGTGGTGCTGGTGGTAGTGGTAGTGGCGGTGGTAGTGCTGATGATGATTCTAGGGTCGGTGGGTAGGAGTTGTAGTAGTTAGACATAAAAAGACATTTGAATTGAAATACATAGTCACATTGATTGAGAACGCTGAAAAGACAATGAACCGCAAGCCTTTGAAACTATGCCGTGCCGATTGAAAACGCAGTAAAAGATGATTGCATTAATTATGAAAGGTTAGAAATACAATAGTATCAAATAAAAACGTTAAAACCCACCAAAGTCTAGAATTTGCTGTAAATAAAGCCATATCAATGGTGAATATTAAACATACAATATTAAATACATAATCATATTAGATATAAGTTGTATGAATGTAGTATATTCATTAGTTAATTTAGAATGGTAATATTATCAGTTTTTCGTATATATTTCAATACTGTAAACCTTTCTAAATATCGATATATTTTCTATTCGTTCTAAGGATAGTTTCTTGAATATATGCACCATCTTATTGGCCAAATCGATCATTAACGACTGCTTGTGAGTGCATGAGATAGGAATAAAGAAAGAGTGGGAGAGAGAGAGAGGGGGACGAGAAAGAAAGAGAGTGAGGGAGACAGAAGATTCGTGTGTGGGGGATTGGTTTTAGTGGTGGTGTGTAAGTATGAGCCACTGTTTCCAAGAAACGGGCTGTGTTAGACATGGGTGATTACCAGACGGGACGCACTACTATTTTAATAAACACTATTTTTCCTCATGAAATTGGCGTACAATTCAGAAAGTCACGCAGGCCGCAGGTCGTCTTGACTGGTTTTCGTGTGAAGAGGAACAACAACCCAAATGACTTCTTTTCGGAAATTACTGATCGGTTGAAAGAATTTATCATCAAGCCTGATCGGACATTTGTCTCAAGTGCTTCAAACTCAGTGGATTCTACTGGAGGCATCCATAGGGTACATACCGCTGTTAAATTGGGATCAGGATTATTAGTATTATTAATAAGACTACGTTGGTTAATGGAACTTCGAGGGTTAAAAGTGGCCAAGCCGATAGAATATTCGACATCAAGAATCAAACGTCAATAGTGCACAGCGAATCACAACTACTACACTGGAACAATATTAGAAAATAATTTATCACTGTTGTAACGATACGTCTTCGACGCGTGTATGTCTGTATCTAATGCTCATATATGTATGTGTGTGATATACATACATATACTCGTATGTATGTATGTATGTATGAATGTATGAATGTATGTATGTATGTATGTATGTATGTATGTATGCATGTATGTATGTATGTATGTATGTATGTATGTAAGTAAGTTGGTAGCTAGCTAGCTAGCTAGCTAGATAGATAGATAGATAGATAGATAGATAGATAGATAGATAGATAGATAGATAGATAGATAGATAGATAGGCAAACAGACATAATACTTGTAAAAGGGTAGCCTGGCAGAAAAGCAAGAATAAAACCCACCACAAGTTTAGAAACTCAGATCTATTGAATGTCAGACTCTCGTAATACCGATGAAAAACTAGGTTTCCATACGCACAAAGGTCGACAAAGACATGCACACACATGCATCGGTATACACATACACAAGTACACACATGTGCCCGCATACACCCACGCAAGAATCTGTTCATGCGTGTACTCATCAATTAAGAAAGTATGTTAAATGTCCCTTTACTTTATAGCTCAGTACTCTTATTATTCTAGAGTATACTCTAAGCCAAATATAGAAGTCTTCCAAAATGATACTGAAACATGGCAGATGCTAATTGATCGGGAAGAAGATTGATGGTTGGAAACTTCATTCACCCATGTAGTTCTCGATATACTCTTTTACTCTTTTACTTATTTCATTGTTTCAGTCATTTGACTGCGGCCATGCTGGAACACCGCCTTTAGTCGAGCAAATCTAGGACTTATTCTTGTAAGCCTAGTACTTATTATATCATTCTCTTTTGCCGAACCGCTAAGTTACGGGGACGTAAACACACGGACATCGGTTGTCATGCGATGTTGGGGAACTAACACAGACACACAAACACACACACATATATATATACATATACATATGCATGTATACGACGGGCTTCTTTCAGTTTCCGTCTGCCAAATCCACTCACAAGGCTTTGGTCGGCCCGAGGCTATAGTAGGAGACACTTGCCCAAGGTGCCACTCAGTGAGAATGAACCCGGAACCATGTGGTTGGTAAGCAAGCAACTTACAACACAGCCACTCCTGCGCCTATGTACAAGGAAAACATGGTCACTGAAGGAACACATATTATCAGAGTTTTGGCCGCACTTACTGACTTGTGTTAATCAACAATAACAACAACTAGTATGTATCGGAGTGTGCAGTATTATCACCAACCGAAAGAGGCAAGCAAGGTCTATCTCAAGAAGTATATATATTATGTCATACCAAATTATTTAGCTATCTCACAATGTGCAACTACAGAACACTTAAGTCAAATCTGACTGGAGTCAAGACATACATTCGATTTACTAGCAACAGCAGTCAAACATGTCTTGAATCACTGTTTTTAAGAGAGGGTCTATGTAATCCTATATATATAAATATATTGTATCTGATAAAGCAAAATAAAGAAATCATAGCCGCTGCTGGAATGTCATTCATCATTGAAACAAGAAAATAACTGAACTACTGGGAAATCTTCTATGCCATTCCTACATCTGCTAGAAATAGCAGCCAAACTTCATTGTTGTCCTGAAGCTACGTAACAGCAGAGATAACAACGAAAGAAGGATATCTATTGTATAATGTCGTATTAAATAATGAATAAAAAGTCAGAAGCAAAAAAAAACCCGACTATAATACTCTAGAATATATATATGTTATTCGAGGTTGTTTTTTTCTTTTGTACATTTATGCTGATAGGATGAAATATACAGAGAGTAATTTCGACGTTTCGGACAGTCGTACGTAAATAAACCTCAAAAAGACAAACTAATCAGTTTAAATATGTTAATTCATAAATATGCTCAAAAGGAAAAAAAAAGCTTGACCTGGGATGGAACTAATATCAACAAAAAAGTTTTAAAAACAGGCAAAACAAAAATAATATAAAAAAAACTAACAAAGACTAACGCAGTGATGTAAAAACAAAGATTATATTGTTTAATTAGTACAGCATGAAGAAGACAATCTCAGATTGAAATATTAATCATCTCGACCAAAAGAAGTTATACATTATATATCTATATTAGAAACTTTTGAACGAGATAATAACATGAGAACAAAAAGCAAAGAAAGCAAAA
>NC_068990.1:74422493-74427493 GCF_001194135.2 Octopus bimaculoides
TATATATATGTATGTATGTATGTATGTATACATACATATATGTCTATACATTAGATACATACACACAGACAGACACACACACACTCACACATATACAGTAATAACAATTGAATAGTCATAAATAAATTAAAAAAACGCAACAAACTTGTGCCAATTTATTGCTATGTGTTACAAAGGAGATTGGCAGTAAACCTTAATGATTTCAAACTGTTTATCTTCAGTGAGATTACTGCACTCACTCACACATAGATACAAAAACACAAACAACCACGCATAATCATAAATCATACCTACCCCATATATACATAACACACACACACACACACACACACACATATATATATATATATACGCACACTCACACACAACCATACACACAAACACGCATAAAGACAAACGTTTATATACGTCTTTGTGAGTGTGCGAGTATGACGATGGATGCGTGTTTGCCAAAAATGCCCTGGAACAGAATGACATGTACAGAAAATAAAGGAAAGGATTGAAGAGAGAGAGAGAGAGAGAGAGAGAGAGAGAGAGAGAGAGAGAGAGAGAGAGAGAGAGAGAGAGAGAGAGAGAGAGAGAGAGAAACACCTTCCAAATCTCGAGAACTAAACGGCATTGTGTTTTCAAATATTTATGTCTTTGGATCTAAGTATACGATATACGTATTTACATATGTATGTTTGTATGTATCTATTTTGTATGTATCTATGCATGCATGTATGTATGCAAGTATGTACGTATGTATGTATGTTTCTATGCATGTATGTATATATGTATGTATTTATATATGTATGTTTGTGTGTATGTATTCTCTCTCTCTCTCTCTCTTGTGGCGTTTCCATGAACAGAACCTTGGATGTCTCCCACTTCGTGAGATTTATTTGTTGTAATTTTTTTTTGTTATTCTTCTTTAAGACGATTTTATCTCACTCTTATATTGTCCTGTACTAATCCCCCATCCTTTATATGATCCCTCAGTTGTTTATAAAGGAAACATTATTATTATATTTATATTTATTATTATTATTATTATTATTATTATTATTATTATTATTATTAACACTATTTCATGGTTTATTATTTAGCAAGTATGGTTGTGTTGAAGTTTGATGAGTCTCCTGAAATCTCAAGAATCTTTCGTAGAATCCTTGAAGAATACAGGATTGTACTTTTATGCAGATCGACAATGCGAGTCTCAGTTCCTTATATACTTCAGCCTCTTACGTAGCTGTTTTGGTGGCGTACCAAGTGCACCAATTACTACAGGAGTAACTGTCATCTTAGTCTTCCACAAACTCTGCTATTTTCATACAGCTCTTCAAAGTTTATCTTATGCCGTCTTGTATTCCTTATTCTATCACGACCTCTGGCGCGTGTTCAGACTAATTTCCTGCTACTTTCAATCCACACGCTCGGCTAACATCCCAATGCATACTTTTATCGAAACATTCATGACTGCGCATTTACTATTTCGTTCTCTTATACTCAGTGAAGGCGCGTGGTTTAAGGGCTAGGGTAACCGACTCACCATCGTAAGATCACGAGTTCCTTCCCGGCGGCACGTTTTGTCCTTGAACCAGACACTCTATTTCACGTTGCTCGAGTCTGCTCAGCTGACGAAAAATGAGTTGTACCCTAATTCCAAAGCTGCCTTGCTACATTCCGTGTCATGCTGAATCTCCATGAAAATTACGTTAAAGGTACGCATGTTTGTGGAGTGCTCAGCCACTTACACGTTAACTCCACAAGCTGGCTGTTCCGTTGATCAGAACAACTGAAACCCTCGTGTTCGCAGCCGACAGAGTGCCAGTTATCTCAATGCATTCGCTAGTTAATACTTCCGTCCACTTTCTTGAAAATTATTTATTTGTTCTGATATTCAGAGTTATCAATTATTGTCTTTATTAAATTCGTTTTAATGGCCATTTTTCTGAAAGATTATAGTGAGTGATTCGGCTTCTCGCTTCAGGTTTCAGACAGCCAACTACAACCAGCATTCTATACTTCTTGCATCCTCGATGTGTTGCATAAATTGGTCAAGGAATTCTTTCGCTTTCAAACTATTATATCTCTGTCCATTTTAAAGAAGTTTTGCCTCTCACAGTACAGAAACATTTCTCATGGCACCAGTGGACAAAATGGAAAAGGCGTTGCTCCGGATGATAATAAGGGAGATGTACTTGAACAGCCAGTCTGATTTGCGGGGCTCACAATAATCTCTGCACTGACAGCGGTGAGTAGGGATATGATCCTGGGACAAGGAAGGCTGGAGGTTTCAACTGTCAAAGCCTCAACTATAAAGATGTCAGAGAGCGACCGACACTTTGACAGTCTGCTTTTCACAGCCTAGTGAGCAGCGAAACCGCTGAAGGTGTCACGGCGTGTGGTATCTAAGATGAGGAGCCTACTTGTTTCAGTCATTTGACTGCGGCCATGCTGGGGGCCCCGCCTTTAGTCGAGCAAATCGACCCCATGACTTAATCTTTGTAAGCCTAGAACTTATTCTAACGGTCCCTTTTTCCGAACCACTAAGTTACGGGGACGTAAACACACCAGCATCTGTTGTCAATTGATGTTGGGGCGACAGACACAGATACACAAACATATACACCACACACACACACACACACACATATATATATATATATATATATATATATATATATATATATATATATATATACGACGGGTTTCTTTCAGTTTCCGCCTATCAAATCCACTCACAAGGCTTGGTGGGCCTGAGTTTTGTAGAAGACATTTGCCGAAGGTGCCACGCAAGTGGCACTTTAGGCAAGTGTGGTCAGTAAGCAAGCTACTTACCATACAGCCACTCCTGCGCCTATGTGAATGTTTTTTATCTTTATATTTTATCTTTTACAATCAAATACAATTACTTTTGGAGAACCGTACTCTTTGTTGACTCCAATTTCTTAAATTTTATATTCACACACGACGAATACCCAAACATAAACATAGAAGTATATAATAATGCTACCGGATAGTACTAGGTAATTCTGAGGGTCGACGAGCTTTATACTATGCTGTCTCATGTTCCTAACGGATGATACCATAACTATATAACTATATAACTATATATATATATATAGATAGATAGATAGATAGAGATAGATAAAGCTGATTGATCATGACTCGAATGTTTTTAACCATCGGTCTTCTTAAACCTGGTTGAAATGACAATCAACAACAACACAATAACAACGCAAGATGTGGATAACCAATTGGATTTGAACTTTGAATCCTAATATTTGAGACTGAATAATAGCATAATGCATTTAGTCAAACACGCCACTGTGTCTGCCAAGTTACCATCCTCGAAATAATTAAGTCATATTGATTTAAGGCAAGTAACAGAGAAAAATGCAATGAAATCTTCAAGAAAAGTATTGAGGAGATGGTGTTGATAAAAGCAGCAGTGTGTGTTAATTAAATAGGCCTAAAGCAAGTAAAGCACTCTTCCATCAAGATGTTGGCAGCATTCCAGATTGCATAATCTGTATCAGCATGTGGGACTGTACACATGTAAATATTGTTAAACCAAAGCAAGATTGCTGAGAACAAAGCAGATAACTTTCGTTTAATATCATATCTCCAGCGACAAACTTGTTAATACATACACATTGTCATGTGAAGCACGAACACTAACACGTACTCAAGGGAGCCGTACAATATTGACATTTCTTCAGATTTAGATAATATTTGATTTTTCCTTCGTTTTGCTGATGATAATCTTAAAACATGACTGAATGAAATAGCGACTTTTCAAACTTAGACCTGATATTTTTTCTTAATTACTGACTTGGTTTATCAATCATTATTAAGTGAATTCTTAATTATCATCATCATCATCATCATTATTATTATTATTATTATTATTATTATTATTATGATTGTTATTATTATTATTATTATTATTATTATTATTATTATTATTATGATTGTTATTATTATTATGAAAGCAGTGATAATAAAAATAATCGTAATCGTGAGTCATTCTTGTTTTGGTTTTTCTTAAAAAGAATTGCGGTTGATTGAGTAATATAGCAAACAGTTTATAACTGGTATTTGCTTCAACAAGACTAGATACATAAAAGGGAAATACAGATATTTAAAGATATTCTAAACATCATACATATTAAATCTATACTAAACACTGTCGCATTATTCATTCAAACATAAACAATTAGCACTCGCATGTATATGTATTCATATGCATGTGTGCGAACGTGTGTGTGTGTGTGTGATATTTGCGTTTTATATAAAAAAAAATCTGTGTTTAATGCACACCTGTGTTAGAAGAAGTGTGTAAAGTCTGTTGTAAGTTTGTATTAGGTACTTAAGCTGAAAGACAATAGGAGGAGAACCTATATATGCCTTTTGTATACAAAATGGTATGTATGCCAATTACATACAAAATCGCATATACAAGCACTCACACACACATACACACATTCACACACACACACATACAAACGCACACACAAACTTCAGTATAGAAGGTATTGCTATAGACAAAAATACAATTTCAAGCATTACGTTCAAACTTCCCAACAATCGCTTCCCAACCATCCTGTTCTGGGCTCAATTCCACAGCGTAGCAACTTGGGTGTTTGTCTTCTACTATAGTCTTGGGGCGTTTAGAGCTTTGTGAGTAGAGTTAGCAGATGGAAATTGAAAGAAGCTCATTGTATATATATATTCTTGTATTTGTTTCAGTCATTTGACTGTGGCCATGCTGGAGCACCGCCTTTAGCCGAATAAATCGACCACAGGACTTATTCTTTGTAAGCCTAGTTCTTATTCTATCGTTTTTATGTCGAACTGCTAAGTTACAGGACGTAAACACACCAGCATCGATGTGTTTACATACATATATACACACACACACTTACAAACACACACACACACACACACACACACACACACACACACACACACACACATATATATATATATATAGAGAGAGAGAGAGAGAGAGA